>NW_026262546.1:0-25402 GCF_009764475.1 Pristis pectinata
TTCCGTACTTGTCATATTCCAGCTCTGATCGCCTTTGTGTTCCTATTTATCACCATCTCTGCTGTCTCCATCTTCCCTCCCTCAAACCGGCTTCATCTGTCACTTTCTGTCTGTCTCCATCTATTCTCCACCTGCCCTTGTCTCCCACTCCACCCCTCTCCCTCCCCTACCTGACTCCATCTGCCCGCCACCATTCAGCCACCTTCGGTCCAACAGTCACCAACTAGCCCCTATCTCACCACTCCTCATGCTCGCTTTGCACTGACTCTCTTCCCTCTCCGCTCTTAGTCCTGATGCAGAGTTTCCACCCGAAACGTTGAGAATTCCTCTCAACACCCCGTCCTCCCAACCCAGATGCTTCGATCACTGATTTCCTCCGGGAGACTGCTTGTAGGTCCAGATTCCAACCTCTGCCGTCGCTTGTGCTATATGGCTGTTCAACTACAGC
This sequence comes from Pristis pectinata, assembly GCF_009764475.1. Classification (NCBI taxonomy): domain Eukaryota; kingdom Metazoa; phylum Chordata; class Chondrichthyes; order Rhinopristiformes; family Pristidae; genus Pristis; species Pristis pectinata. Next base: position 449 of record NW_026262546.1, read on the forward strand.
TTTCATCAGTGACAGAGCACAGAAGCGGGACGCCGCATTCATCGTGTTCGCTGAACTGGTTGGGCAAACCAGCACTCAGTAGACGGGCCACCTGAAACATCGCGGGTACAGAGCATTTGCTGCAGGAAGAACTACGTCCACAGATGTATTCTATCCTTTGATAACACGCAACATCAGTGTTGCTGGACACGTCCCAGACACCTCAACATAAAATTACTCTTGTTTTGGGCAAGGCCACATATTGGTCGTTGGAATCAATGTTTCTCCGCTATAGTTCCATTGGACACACGGCTGGAATCCGCTGTCCGCAGACAGGAAGGAATTGGTGACCAATTAAAGCGCTGCTGCTGACGGCGAAGTTACCGGCAGAAAAGGAAAAGTGCAGTCAAAATGTGACCTTTGCCATAATTAATACTTTATCAACTGAACACTATCCGTACAGGTTTGAAGTTCCCTTTATTTTTAAAGTCATTAACTATTTCCCACTACTCTCCTCTTCATCAAAGGACGGACAACACATTTAATTATCATATTTGTCGATCTGCAAAACAAGGCTTTGATTCCCCAGATGCGCTGAAATATGATGTAATTCTCTGAACAGCTTGGTCGCTCCGCATTTACGTGAGACGAAAATGTCGATCATGTTCAGAAACGTAAATTATGGTAAAACGCAGGATTCCCCAGATGTTACCGAGAGACATCCGAAGTTTGTTCTCAGGAGAAATGGGAGGTGAGATGTTGCTGAGATCTAAAGCCCGGACTCCTGCGTTGTTTTCTTTCCTTAACGCATTTCAACTTCATTCTCAGCGGAAATTTTAGTGCATTTTTCAGCTGCGCTTGAATTTGGACTGAGTCACCGCACAAATACAAGTGATAGTGCAGCAGCTCAGCAACATCAGCATGTAGCTGGTTCGGTCCGCGAATAACATCGGTCACTGAAACCGGTTGAATAATAGTGCTTCATAATTTGTATTAACAGAAAAACGACACAACACGTCAACCAAAGCAACATGAAGCTGCCGGATACAGCGAAGAGTAAGGTTATCGATTTTCTTCGCTTTTCCATCTCGGCATCATTGTGACTCGCATCATTTTTGCTGCCTCTCAGCCTCTCCCGGACTCTACTGGCCGCTAAAATGTATCTCATGGTCAGAGCGTTGAGCAACAATGTCAGGAACATTGGCAGCATGGGGGTAAGAATGTAATGAATCCATCTGAAAACTGTCCATGCGTGATCAGTGTAAAATTCTAGTTAGGTTTTACAACCCCTATGTTACTGTCTGTACTGTAACATCAGGTTGATTTACGAAGCACCAGGGAATGTTTTTAACAAAATAACAGCGGACACACGGTTTCTATAACCCTGGCTGCAGTTTATATGGTGCAATATTCAGACCTCATTTTCTGGCAACAAATCATCACGTATCGATCAAATGTGAAGGAGAGTGTCAACCACACGGCGATGTCTGTGGCCGCATGACGAAGGACATTATGCGAGGAGCACAGTTGGGTAATGAACAGGAAACTTGTTGGGAAATATAATTCATTAATATGGAACAGTATCACGTCAGTGACAACGACCAACAGGTCTGCCGCTGCCATGGCCACGAGGTAGCGAGAGACACATTTGGAGAGACCGCACTTTCCCCGGGACAGGATCACAATCGACACCACGTTAGCTGTGAGATGGGAACAATCAGAGACGCTGATAAGGATACATTTATGGTGTCAGTTACACAGTGTGTAATTTAATGACTGACTTCACGTCAAGATCCGGGTTGAAATGGACATTTTACTTGTGGTGCCACTGCTCACTGAAACAAATATTTAACACCCACATTTAATGCAATATACCAATTGTAAATGGAATCAACTTGTAACGAATCAATGAAAGGCTGCACCGGGGTCTTCGTTGCTGATTCGCCCACATCGCCGCTGAACTACCGGGAGTCCGCGAAAATTCACAGCAGATTTCAGGAAGCCGTCCGTCGTCAATTAATGTGGAGGACCATTAAAATCAGCAGAAGTACAGTGAGAAAGGTGAAGCCACTGGAGTCGTCCGAGGGGTGAATGCAGACTTAAATCCGTGAGAAATAGTGGAGGGGCATGGGAGATGAGGAGCTGAAGTGTTTCGGATTTTAGGTGATTTTCTCAGTGCGGGCTCGTGACATAGACTAATGGGGAAACCTGTGGCTCAAACTACGGGGTCAGGATTCAAAACTGTCCACTGCCAGCCGAGACCTGAAATTCGGAGTGGCGAATAATGAGAGTTTTCAGAGTGAAAATGTAACGGACAGATCAGCGCCCAACTCGTTGATGTCTGAGTCCGCACAACTGTTCCTGTAAACGGATGGCTGACATTCTGTGTTCATTAGTTTAGCAGCAGTTGATGCCAAAAAGAACAAACTATCTAGTGATGACTTTTACGGTAAGGTCGGACGAAAGATCCGCGGAAACTTCATCTCATCCTTTGAATCAAAATATTTGGCAAAGTCGCATTTGCACAGTTACTTCGTAATGACGAGGCCAGTGTGTGACCCAGACAGGAGATCCTATTTCGTACGCACACTGTGCCGCAGGTTGTGATGACTGAGATGGAGACACTCAGTACAGAAGCGGACACTTTGTCCCACAGTGTCCTCGCCGCCACTATCCACACCAATCCTGCACTAATTCCATTTCATTCTTCCGTCGAAAAGAATTCGTCCTGGACAGACACAACCTGTGCCGCGAACGAATCGATGAGCTCAGGACGTCGGGGTGAAAGTAACATTACAAAATATTGTGAGAGAAATGCATGTATTTCCGGAGCTGGACTTGCTACTAAGTATGAAGCGGCAGAGATTGCAGGAGTAAACAGAAGGCAGCAGAAATGGGAGGATGTAAGTGTCTTCAGAGAGACACTGGGGATCCGGCAGGATGACTTCTTGGTTTTGGAGCAACTCCGCAAATATTGAAGCAGTTTTGAAAGGCGCGGTTGGGGAGCGCAGTTGAAGAGTCATTGGGAAGAGCGGGTGAAGGTAATTGGGGATATTTCAAAATACATTTACATGGAGAAATATTTCAGCAGGGCGGAGAAACCTGTTGAAAGAGTTCGGCCCACTATAATACTGCAAGGTTCTGATCATGAAATAGAAATGTTTGTGTGAAGTGAAGCGAGAAATCCCGACATTTGTTTGATGTCAGGAGGAGAATGTGGTAGAAGGATGTTATAGAAGGAAGTCACATTGATCTGTGAAACAATGTCAGGGTAGTTTGACGGCGAGGCAGTGCCATGTTTCAATCGTTCTCTCTGTGCAATTGATACCGTCAACAGCGGTATGTTGGAGAGGATGTTGCAGAATGCAGCAGTCTGCCACCGATCGGAAGGGGAAATGTGAAAAAGGAGTATAATAATCCTTGAGGAGATGAGGCTGAGAATCTTTGTTTCTTCAGGGAGCGTAAAGCCACCGTCGGTAAGGTTTGGGATGACTTTGAATAATATTCGGCACCTCACTTTAAAACAATTGAGATATCCTGATGAACGACACTGCAGCCGCTTACGTGACGACCCAGGCTCTCAGGCGTGTGTGCAGGCATGGACGGCAAGCGAGCTCCTCAACTGAGCCATGTGGAAATTGGTCAATTTTGAAATTGCAGACGAGGTTTTGCTGAACGGGATATTATCGAGAGTAACGGAAAGGAACGGGAGGTACGTTGACACATGGGGAAAATAAAGTGAATATCACCAGTTATACAGACTGCATGGGTTTGTAGTCAAACGCAATATCCTGGAAATAGTTGAGAAAACAAAATTATTGGAAGATTGTTGACTTTAAAAAGATGTTCAGGTGAACCAAACGAACAGGTTGGTCAGGAATAAACACCCACCGCTCGCTTCATCTTAAAATTGATTTGCGGGACAAGAAAACTAAACATCAGACTCAATAACGGGTCACATTTCAATAGCCGTTTCGTAACTTTCGTACTTCGATGTAGTAACTTACCAGGAAGCCCAAAGACTGCTATAATCAGGTAGTAGATTAATGCTGCCCGTACGATTGGAGGCAGCATGGAAAACGGATAAGCGCTGAGTGGAACTCTCATCCTGGCGGAGGTGTTCTGAAGGAACTCTGTCCTCTGTGCTGGAATCCTACTGACAGCGTGTTAAAGAGACAGGCTTCATATGTATTAGGGACACTCTTCCCATCGGATCAGAAAACCAAAACAGAAACATAAACATGACTTCACGGCACCGGAGCAGCGCGTAAACAATTTTTACAGTTACGTTAGTGCTGCATCAAATTGATCCACTTGTGAAGTGCAATATTAACTTCATTTCTCTCCAGTTCTACACCAAATGCTGGTATCTGGTGCATGGCTGTAACATGAGAAACAGGCACAGCCTCAGTTTTGCGATACTGGGAAACTTTTCGCCACTGCCGTTGTGCAAATGAATTCGACCTGTGTTCCACCTTTCAACGTTTGCTCAGTTCCTTGTTATGCAAACATGTGCAATACAATCCAGGAGATTAGGCTTGTAATTTGGTCAGCAATTTACGAATGATTCAGCCTCTTAAACTAATGCACGCTGAATACTGTGAGTTCAATATTCCGTATGATTGTATCACGCTCATTAACTATTTAATGGCTTCTCCACTCTTGTGTTATATTTTCTCTCACTCGATGGTGAGAGAGCCATTGAAATAAAACCATTAATCAGGGATTAACTGGATGCGGTAAATATGAGGTGTGAAACAGACACTGAGTAGGGGAGATGAGTTAAAAAAAACTAAAATACATACTGTGTGATCACAGCCCCTTATTAAGCAGACAGGAGGAAAGATGGAAATATCTAGAGCATAAATGCAGGACTCGGTCATTGGGGACTCGATCTCAGTGCATATTCCGGCTCAGTTCCCATACCATTCAAGCATTTGTGTCCAGTAATCTATCTGATGACTACCTAAATATGTTCAGCCACTTGGTCTCCACAGCCTCCTGTCGTGAACATTCCTGCATATCCATCGCCCTCTGAGATAAGAAACTTCTCCTCATTGCCATCGCAGCAGGTGTGCCGCTGATTCTCAATACGCATTCCCTGGGTCCAGATCCCTCAGCCACGGGACACCTCCACCCTGTATATAATCTGTCGAGACTACTAGAATATTGTACCTTTCTATTTCTCCTCTCGTTCCTCTAAACGCCGTGCATAAATTAATTGGAGGCCATATATCTCCAGCAGTGCAGGTTGGGGTTGTGGTTAGGGTTATGGTGATCCTAAGTCAAACCCTACCCCTTCAATCAGTTTGGTGAACCATCGTTGCATTCGTTCGATGGCAGCGGTTCCCATTTTTCATAAAATGCGACTGAATCTGCACAAAATCCTGCAGGTTCGGTGTTTCACTGATTCCCCGTCATTGTAGTCGGATGTTCGTGCGTCTGTATACAAAACCCCTCCACATTATTCAAACCAGACATTTCTCTCTGTGCATCAACTGTGTTTTTTTAATCCGTATTTCGAAGCTCGACATTGCGACGGAACTTGTCCTTCATGAAGAGATTTGAGAAATTTTAATACGAAATTGCAAGCTCGAGTCCTGTGGCGGCGGTCTTGCACTCTGAACGTCTTTGTTGTTCTCCTGCCGGGCATTTTGTAACTGCAGATATTTACACTGCCGCTGCAGTTCAACAAAGTGTTTCCCAAGCATGTGATTTTAAACTCTTCAATTTCGGAGGTGACGTCCTGAGCCGCGGGCATTTTCAATACACCTCACTCTTAAGGTCAACATTGTAAAACTCCCTTTGTCATCAGAGACCGTCCTTTCATTGAAACGAGAAATACCTTGGCGGAGTTCTCTAACAGAGGATCGTGGAGTGCAGCAGACTCAGAGAGAGGCTTTGCTGAATGAGGGTGAGGAGGGTCTGTGGCATCTTCTCAACCCAGACAAAGTGACGTTGATGCCATTCGGTAGCAGTTTGGAGAGTATTCTTTGCTCCTTTCCTCATTAAAATGACGTGTTGGAATTGAGATTGGACGGCACATTGAGCTCCGTATTATTCTAACTTAAATGTGAGTTGATTTTACTTCCGCGTGTTGAAGGACCTGCTGCATGGAGTATTCCGAGGCACTCCTTGCAGCCTCGATGACCACGTCGCTGGGAGGTGCCTCCCTTTCGGCCAGCTTGACCCCCGGTTTCAGAGTATCAGAGACTGCTGGGGGCACTGTGGTACATTGGTCGGACAAAGATTTGTGCAGATGACAGGATTTAACTCGTGTATACCTCGAAGTTGAAAGAAGGCCCTTTGAAGAAGGAATGTGTGAGAGCAAGTCAGCGTAAGGAAGGGAGAAAGCCAGAGACATGGTGAAAATTTGTAAACAGTGTGGTGCATCCACTGGTGTCCAGAGAATTCCGGATACTTCAGATCCCATCATCTGCAGAATTATTGAGAACCTGAATTGAGTGCTTGGGCTCTGCAGGAGCACCATTATTCCAAGCTGGAAAGGATTATTCCTTTCATCTATTCTATTCTATTCATCTCCCACTCCATCGCACTGCAAGCGATCGCATTTATTGTCACGTGAATACATTGAATATTTTATCTGTTTATTGATGCAAGCACATTGCATCACACAGATCTGCGGTCGACTCTCCGCTGCAGTGGTGCGGCACGGTAGGGTACATTGGGTCAGGTCAGTACAACAAATGTCAGCAACAGTTGTATCCCCAAGATATCTCAGCTTTTTGTATCCACACAAACACAGTAAAACCTCCAACAGTTGTCAGAATTCTGTGTCCCAACCCATCTCGCTGAGAACATATTTATCACCGGCATTCGCCACTGCTGACCCGAGTGCATATTTGATCTGGTCTTCCTGGAGCCCGATATAAAGTTAAATCAAGCAACCAGTTCCGGGTGCGGAGTAATTGTGGGGATGTGGTTGACAACAGAATCTGTGATTCATTACAGTGGAGCGTGAGCTCCACTTTACGATGTTTCTGAACGTTGGAGCGGGATTGAAATATCAGCAGCGTCATTTCATTTTATCTTCGGACTCCCTGTTTCAATAAGATCTTTATTCCAGGACTCCACAGAAATCCCCACATTGCCCTCATTCTGTCCTGTTAACGTGCCTCTTCGTTCTTCTTCGCCACAGTTAACATCACGACGATTGTGGACCTGTCTCGGGTAAAGTGCGGTCTCTCCAAGAGTGATACCAGCTACCTGGTAGCCATGGCAGCGGTGGATCTACTGGTCATTATCTTTGATTTGACATTCCGGCACGGCAGCGTAGCGGTTAGCGCGACGCTATTACAGCGCCAGCGATCGGGGTTCGATTCCCGTCGCTGTCTGTAAGGAGTTTGTACGTCCTCCAGTGTCTGCGTGGGTTTTCTCCGGGTGCTCCGGTTTCCTCCCACATTGGAAAGACGTACAGGTAGGTTGATTTGGGGGTTTAAAATGGGCTGCGCGGAGTCGTTGGGCCGAAAGTGCCTGTTACCACGCTGTAAATATCTTCTTAAAAAATGCCGCTTGTACATAACATATATTTTGTGAAGTCCATCCCCATGTGTACTATGCACGCCGTCCTGCTTCACGCCGTCACGGACTGTTCCGTCTGTTTTACTGTCGCTTTCATTCTTGACATATTTGTAGCCATTTGTTGCCAAAGGCTGACATCTCATTGTTCCATTGAGAAAACAGCGGCAATGGTTCTGGGAACGGTGACTGCACTGAGCAGCAGAGAGAATGGGTGTTGGTCTGTTATGTACACACCTTGGTCCAGGTTGGTGAATGCTCCTTGGTTTTGTCATATTAATATCCGTGTTATAATCTCAGTGAGCTGGACAATTGCTGAGTTTCTTCATTATATTCTCATCCCGCGTGTCCCATTTATTGTGATTCTGCTCTTCAACGTTTTAACAGTCAGACACATTTTAAAGGCCAGCAGAGCCCGCAGGAGATTCCGGTGTCAGACCAGCGGAGAAACTCGCAGAGACCGAGAGATGGAGAGCAGAAGGTAATCCATAACATTGTTGTTCGTCATCTCGGCAAATTTGATCCTGTTATGGTCAGTGTTTACGGTGAATTCTATGTGGAACCGATTTTGGAATTTGGGCTATAATTCTGTTTACCTCCCCAGTTTTACAGCCGACATCGGGGTCATGTCCAACTTCTGAATTGCTGCTCAAACATGTGCAGTTATGCTGTGACACAGACTAAGTTCAGGGAGTAGTTGAGGATTGTGTTGACTCATCCAATTTCTCAACTGCAAAGTAATTTAAATGCCATTATGTTGTGAATAAGTTCCAGCATCAATCTTCCTTTTCATGTTTTCTCCGTCCCACTCTCCACGGGAATCTGTGATACGGAGGTTGGTGGGGGGACAGGCGGGGGCTGTGGGTGGGTGGAGTTTGACCGAATATATTTTCAATGTGTTTTTCTTTGAAACGTCTCTCAAATATATTCCATAAATAACTAAATAAAATACACATTCTAAATATGCAGCGAGTTTCGGTCAGTTTCGTTGGAGAACAGAGTTATCAGTGTTGATTTGCAAGGAAGCATTCAGGGTTTTCAGCAATGTCAACAGAAGTCTTGCGAAATTGCACAGAAAGTTGATACTGCTAAAAAATGGTGCTACCTGCAGAAACTAGAGAGAAAAACAGTCACTTTTCTCTCCCGTCCGTCACCCCGGCACACGTCGGGGACAGGAAAACCATGAAATATCACCACGTCTCTCCACCCTCCAATGGGGAGACGTTAATCCCAGCGGAATTAGATTTCTGTTTCCACAGGTCACGGGTGAACCAGCATGGACTTCTGACAAGCACAGTTTGATTGACCATTAATGAAGTGTCAGCCGGCCGCGTGCAGGTGCACTGTTTGAAAAATGTTGTGCATCAGTACATTCCAGGAAATACATGCAAACAGATGAGATATTGATGACATGAAGTGAATTATGCCCATATTATTGTAATCCCTTATATCCTGGCTTGAATACGACAAGCTCGCAGTTACTCTCAGGATCAACATCTGAATAGTGGGCGCGGGATTGCAGAACCAGAATGACCAGGGCTCCGATCTCATGTATCCCCAGCTGGAGGTTTCAATCCAAACGCTTTACTCTCCTCTTATTCGGTACATCTTATTCAATCAGCTAAATTGAACATTGACATTGACAGAAATTTCCATCAGTGGATAACCTGAGCTCAACATTATCAATCCAAAGTAATTTATCCGATTAATTCACAATGTGTCTGCACCAGGAGGATTCCCGTGCGCTCACGTAGACAACGTGAAAACTCCACTCAGACGGCACCGGTGCCTAGAATTGAAGCCGGTTCTCTGGCGCTGTGAGGCAACAGCTCTAACAGAAGCGCCACAGTGCAGAGATTTTGCTGTATCCAGTTCCCCTGGCAAAAAGCAGATTTCAATGTATCCCGTGGTCCTGGCGACAAATAGACATTTCACAGCTTCCATTTAACCTGGTCACGAGAAAACACTTCAGTGTTCCTCCCAACAACAACCACCAGTCACTTATTCCCCTACTCACCACGTTCTGCTTTCCGCAGGGACCACTGTCTCCATAACTCCATGGTTCGTTCATCTCAACCTGTCCCCTGGATTATTCTAATGCAAGCGTTAGAGGTGTAAACACCTGTCCCCACAACTCCTCCCTCACCACCATCCAGGGATATGAATGGCCCGTAGAGGTGAGGCGGAGGTCCACATGTATCTGTTCCGACATTGTCTACTGCAGTCAGTCCTAGTAGTGTGGCCTTCTCTGCAGTGTGCAGAAAAGGAGCCCGCTTTTCGGAGCACCTGCGTACTGTCCGCAATGGCTGTCTGCAGCTTACGGGTGCATGTCCTCTCAACTCCTCTTCCCATTGCCTCACCGACGTGTCTGTCCTCGGTCATCTCCACGGCCCTGGTGAGGACACAGTCAAACTAGAAGTACGGCAGCTCATATCCCACCTGGGTAGTCCGCAACCCGTTGGTATGAACATTGACATTTCCAAAATCAGGTAACCCGCACCATCGGAGTTCATTTCTCTCTCCTTCTGACCCACCCAGATTCTCTTACCTACACCTTCCTTCTAACCTATTCCCATTCCCCGCCTTATCCAGTTTCTCTCCCATGCCCCATCTGATCCCATATATCCGTCATGCACAGGGTTACCCACTTAACAGTGGGCGTCCTTTCCTTCCCCACCTGATTCTAGCTGCCCTTCACTCACTCACCTAACCCACGGGACCTCTTATTACCTTCCCCACTGGTGCCATCTGCACATCACCCCTCCTTTATGTGGTTCCACCTCTCACCTTCCTTGATTGTCAGATTCCACAATCTGCAGCCCTTTGGCGTCTCTGTCACCTTCAAGCCTCTGACCCGACCTCCAAACACCGCCCTCTACCCGGCTCCATCTAATCATCATCCCCCTGATTACCTGCCGGCCCCTCACCCTCAACACTCTATATTCTCTGTCCTCCTCCAAAAACGTATCTTGAGGCAGGGTCTTGACACAAACGCAGACTATCCCTCTGCCTCCACAAATGCTGCCTGGCACGTGGAATTCCTCCAGCAGTTTATTGTTTACTCCAAAATAATCACAAAGTGGGAGATTGTTCAGGTACCGGGTGCGTTGAAGGCCGAACTGAAGGAGATATTAGAACAAAATGGAAGAACCCAAAGAAGGCATCACTTCTCCCTTGGCCATGAGTAATATGAGCGGTGTTTGCCTTTCCAGCTTTCACTGCAGTGCACTGCAACGAGACATCCACTCAGTTAACAGGTTCACACCTGAAAGCAGCTCCATGTAGAAGGCAGGAGACACCAGGTACTGCAGATGATGGGATCTGAAGTAGAAGAAAAAGCACTGAAGAATCTCAGCGGGTCAGTCGTCTGCGGAATGCAAGGAATGGTCGACTTTTCCGGTGGAAGTGCCCACGGGCAGGGGGTGGCCCTGTTGTGCCGAGCTGTGTTCACATCTCTCCGCAGTTTATTGCAGTAACGGGCAGAGAATTTGCTATACCAACTCGTGATACATCCGGATAGGATGCTTTCTATGGTGCATCAATAAAAATTGATGAGAGTAAAAGGCGTCATGCCAAATTTCTTTGTGCCTCCTGAGGAAGTAGAGCCGTTGATGAGCTTTCTTGGCCCTGGCATCAACGTGGTTGGACCAGCACGGGCTATTGGTGATGTTCACTCCGAGGAACTTAAAGCTCTCAACCCTCTCGACCTCAGCACCGTTGATGCAAACAGGAACATGTGCACCGTCCCACATCCTGAAATCAATGACCAGCTCTTTAGTTTTGCTGACATTGAGGGAAAGGATTTTGTCATGACACCATGTTACATGGCTCTCTATCTCCTTCCTGTACTCCGACGCATTATATTAGACGCGCTCCACTCCGTGGTACCATCTGCAAAATTGCAGAAGGAGTTCAAGCAGAATCAGGTCACACAGCCGCGAGTGTATAGGGAGCAGAGTTGGGGGCTGAGGACGCAGCCTTGTGAGGCACCAGTGTTGAGGATAATCGTCGTGGATGTGTTGTTGCCTGTCCTTGCTGATAGCGGTCTGTTGGTCAGCAAGCAAGGATCCAGTTGCGAAGACAGGATTTCAGTCGCAGGCTTAGGGGTTTGGGCATGATTTGCTTGGAAGGACAGTGTTGAAGGTGGAGTCGTAGTCAATAAACAATAGTCGAAAATAGGTGTCTTTACTCTCCAGATGCTCCAAAGATGAGTGTAGGGCTGGGGCGAGGGCATTGCTGTGGATCTGTTTCGGCAGTAGATGATATCCGTGGGTTGAGGATGTTTGGGAGGCTGAGGTAATGGCTTGCTATGCCTACGCTCTCGAAGCACCTCATGAGGGTGGATGTCAGAGTCCACCGGGCGTTAGGCAAACAGACATGTAAAACTGAGGTGAGTCACGAGACGGCGAAGCTCTCGTATCCTCTTTCACGGAGGGCTTATGGAGATTGTATCGCTAGACGACGTGAGGAGGACGTACTTACATTATTGAAAGTCCAGGGAATTCCAGGCTGTGGAAGGAGGCAGAGGAAAAAGAGGGGGAGGCCTGGGGCAAAGCAGCGATTATTTTGGTAAATGGCGGGACACTTCTCAGGGACAAGCAGTCTTACTTCTCTTTAAATTTGCTTCTTGTCATCAAATCCACGTCCACTGGTTTATGTAAATTTCAGTTAATTCAGGAAAAAAATGATGGGCATCGCCTACTCTGTTCTGAACAGAAATCCCGTTTTTTCTAACTAGTCGAGTGGGGGCTGAACTGCGCAGGCGCGGCGCGGGCAGCTCAAACAAGGATAGAGGGAAAAAAATGTTAAGAGGACTCGAGGGCTTCGGTTCGGAGGACTTCGGAGGCAGCTGAGTTTTTTCTGTTTATCACTTTTGATTAAGTTGCAAGTGTAATAGGTTAGTTTTTGTTAGGGTTTTAAGTGTAAGGGTTAGATTTTTATAACTTGCTTTTCTAAGTGTTTTAAAAGTTTTTTCTAACTAGTCGAGTGGAGGCTGGACTGCGCAGGGGCGGAGCTGGCAGCTTAAAAAAGCAAACAGTCTTTCGAGCGGGCAGAGTCAGAGAGTGCAGCTGAGTGAGAGACAGCAGAGTGGTCGGGCTTTGGCTTAAGGGTCTTCGGCGTGAAGGGGCAAGGAGGTAAGCAGCTGGTAAGTAGGAAAAGGTAAGGTTTACCTGTTGTCTATTATACATTTGTAGGTGGGATTAACTGGAGGGGGGGGGAAGAGGTAGTCAGATGGAGGACATGGTCATATGCTGCAGCTGTTTCAGGTTGGAACTCGTAGACTTTGCTGCGGTACAAGATGGCCACATCTGCAGTTAGTGATTGAGGCTGGAGGAACTTCGCCTCAGAGTTGATGAGCTGCAGTCGCAGCTACAAACGCTGCGCAGCATAAGGGAGGGAGAGAGTTATGTAGACACGGTCCATCAGGTGACAGTCACTCCCCTTAGAGCAGGTATATCTGAGGTTCGGGATACAGATAGACTGGTGACTGTCAGGGGAACGAAGTGGAAGAAGTCAGGTAGGCAGACAGAGCAGGGAACCCCGGAGGTTGTTCTCCTTAGTAACAGGTTTTCCGCCTTGGCGGCTGTTGAGGGAGATGACCTGCAGGGGAAAGCTGCAGTAACCAGGCGTCTGGCACTGGGACTGGTACTGCTGCTCAGAAGGGAAGGGTGGGAAAGAGACATATGGTGGTGATAGGGGACTCGATAGTCAGGGAAACAGATAGGAGGTTTTGTGGCAGTGAGCATGAATCCCGAATGGTATGTTGCCTCCCAGGTGCCAGGGTCCGGGATGTCACTGATCGGGGTCCACAGGATTCTTGAGCGGGAGGGTAGAACAGCCAGAAGTTGTAGTCTATGTTGGCACCAACGACATGGGTAGGAAGGGGGGGTGAGGTCCTGAGAGCGAGTTCAGGGAGCTAGGCAGAACAGGACCTCAAGGGTAGCAATCTTGGGATTGCTGCCGGTGCCACCGATAGTTGAAGACAGATACCAGCAGGAGGTGGCAGATAAATGCGTGCCTGACATGTTGGTGCAGGAGTGAGGGTTTTAGATTTCTGGATCATATGGGGATCTCTTCTAAGGAAGGTGGGACCTGTACAGAGAGGACGGGTTACACCCGAACCAGAAGGGGGCAATCTCCTTGCGGCTAGGTTTTATAGGGTGGTTAGGAGGGTTTAAACTAGTTTGTGAGGGGGAAGTGAACCGGAGGAGTAGGTCAGAGGAAGAGGGGGATGGGGAAAACTTAGATCAAACAGGTAGAGAGGCTTTGCGGAAGGAGAAACAGAATACAGGCAATAAAAGTAGTAAGGTAGATGGACTGAGGTGTGTTTACTTAAATGCAAGAAGCGTCAGGAATAAGGGAGATGAACTGAGGGCTTGGATAGTATGGGGGACTATGATATTGTGGCTATTACTGAGACTAGGCTGACGTCAGGGCAGGAGTGGATTTTGAATATTCCTGGTTTTTGGTGTTTTAAGAGGGATAGGGAAGTGGGGAGAAGAGGAGGAGGGGTGGCGATACTGGTCAGGGACACTGTTACGGCTGTGTGGCAATGATGGATGTTGTAGTAGGATCATCTCTGGAGTCCGTATGAGTGGAAGTAAGGAATAAGAAAGGAGCAGTTACTCTCCTAGGAGTATTCTATAGGCACCCCGTAGCAGTAGAGAGATAGAGGAGCAGATTGGCAGGCAGTGTTTGGAGAGAAGCAAAACTAAACAGGGTTGTTATAACGGGACACTTCAACTTCCCAAATATAGACTGGAACCTGCTTACTGCCAAAGGTTTAGATGGGAAGGAATTTATTCAATGTGTCCAGGATAGAATCCTGACGCATTATGTCGACAGGCCGACTAGAGGGAATGCCATGCTAAATCTAGTTTTAGGAAATGAACCGGACAGGTGAAGGATATATTGGTGGGTGAGCATTTGTTGGACAGTGAACAGTGCTCCACAACCTTTAAAATTGTCATGGACAGGGACAGGTGCAGAGAGGACAAGAAGATATTTAATTGTGGAAGGGCGAACTATGAGGCTATAAGGGAGAACTTGGGAGTCTAAACTGCGATGTCCTTTTTGAAGGGAAATTTCTATGGAGATGTGGGTCGATGTTCAGTGGATCTTATGCAGGATGTTATCGATAAATATGTCCCGGTGAGGCAGAGAGGAATGACAGGTGAAGGAACCGTGGGTGACGAGAGAGGTGGAACGACTAGTTAAGCAGAAGAAGGTAGCATACATAACGTAGAAGCAGCAAGGTTCAGACAGGACCCGTCAGAAATATATAGCGAGGAAGGATCTGAATAAAGGGCTGAGGAGAGCTAGAAGGGGACATGAAAAGGCGTTGGCTATTAGTGTTAAGGGAATCCAAGGCCTTTTCACGTATGTGAAGGGTAGTAGAATGGCTAGTGTAAAGGTAGGTCCGATTAAGGACAAAGGTGGGAGATTGTGCTGGAGCGGCGGAAGTAGAGAAATTCCCAATGAATACTTCTCTTTGGTATTCACCAAGGAGAGGGGTCTTGATGACGCGGAAGGGAGTGCTGTTAAGGGTAATATTCTCGAGGTAGTAGACATCAAGAGAATGGATGTGTTGAAGTTGTTAAATAATATTTTCCAGCGACGAGAGAGCGAGATTGCCGGAAAATAAGAGTTTTTTTTCTCTTTCTAGCGTTCGGGACAGCGGCGAGTGACTGCGCAGGCGCGGACGTCACCCGGAAGCGCGCGGGCGATTTGAAAAGCAGACGAGCATATCTAGCGGGCAGCGTCGGAGCGGGCAGCTGAGTGAGAGGGAGCAGAGTGGGTTCGGCTTTGGCTCAACGGGCTTCGGCGAGAGCGGGGCAAGAGGCGAGGATGATAGAGAGGGGTGAGTTATTAGTTTAGTTTAGTGTTGAGCTCAGTGATATTCAGCAGTATGCATCTGGGATTAGTGTTGTGTTTGAGTGTCAGATGTGGGGCCCCTGGGAGGACGACCAGACTCCCTGATAACTACATCTGCGCAAAGTGCAACCGAGATGCGGCTCCTCAAAGGAACGGATTGAGAGTGTGGAGCAGCAGCTGGATGACCTTCGGTTGGTTAGGGAGAGCGAGCAGGAGATAGACAGGAGTTATAAAGATTATGTAGACAGCACCTCAGTGGCAGTCCCCCTCAAAAACCGATATCTCATTTTAGATTCGGTTGGAGAGGATGACTTCATAGAGGAAGACCTCAGCAGCCAGGACCTTGGCACCGTGTCTGATACTGTGGTCCAGCAGAGGAAGAGACATGCAGTGGTTATTGGGGATTCGATAGTAAGGGGTACGGATAGGACATTCTGCGATAGCGATAATGAGTCTCGGATGGTGTGTTGCCTCCCTGGTGCCAGGGTACGGGATATCACAGACCGTGTCGAGAATATTCTGAGAGGGGAGGGTGAGCAGCCAGAAATCTTGGTACATGTAGGTACCAATGATGTAGGTAGGAAAAGAGAAAGGTCCTGAAGGAGGAATACAAGGCATTAGGGAGAAGGTTGAAAAGTAGGACTTCAAGGGTAGTAATCTCAGGACTACTACCCGTGTCGCGTATCAATGACAGGAAGAATAGAAAGCTCTGGCAGTTAAATGCGTGGCTGAGTGACTGGTGCAAGGGGCAGGGCTTCAGATTCTTGGATACCTGGGACCTTTTTTGGGGGAGGCAAGACCTATTTGCTAAGGATGGGTTGCATCTAAACTCCAAAGGGTCCAATATCCTGGCGGGAATGTTTAATTTAGTTGTAGGGGAGGGTTTAAACTGATCTGGCAGGGGGATGGTAACCAGGATGCTAGGTTACAAGATGCTAAGGTGAGGGAGAAAGTGTATAGAAACGAATCCATTGAGGATGGCAAGAATGACAGGTAGGTGATAAGTCAGGATAATTTACTGAATAATAGAAGTACAACAAATCCGGATGTTAGGATACAGAATGTTAGGATCGGGGATGAGGATGTTCGGATACCGAATGTTAGGATAGGGGATGAGGTCTACACGAACATGTCTAAGATAGTAGGTAGCGAAGATAGTAAGAAGGATGGACAGGTAGAAAGTCAGGATAATCTGCTGATCAATAGAGGTACAATAAAATCAATAGCAGATACCAGTCTAAACATACTATATTTAAATGCACGTAGCATCAGGAATAAAGTAGATGACCTAGTGGCACAACTACAGGTTAATAAATATGACATCGTTGCAATCACTGAGTCGTGGCTTCATGATGGATGTGATTGGG
Organism: Pristis pectinata; assembly: GCF_009764475.1. Lineage (NCBI taxonomy): Eukaryota > Metazoa > Chordata > Chondrichthyes > Rhinopristiformes > Pristidae > Pristis > Pristis pectinata. The sequence goes on from NW_026262546.1 coordinate 17,209, forward strand.
AACTGAATGTCAAGGGGTATACAGTATATAGGAAGGATAGGAGGGTAGGCAGAGGGGGAGGTGTGGCCATGATGGTTAGTAGCGATATAAAATCAATAGAAAGGAAGGACATTGGGTCAGAGGAGGTGGAATCCTTATGGGTGGAGCTGAGAAATAGCAAGGGTAAAAGAACAATAATAGCAGTCATATATAGGCCCCCGAACAGCAGTCAGGAAGTGGACCATAAGTTGCAGATTGAGATAGAAAAAGCATGTCAGAGTGACAATGTGAAGTTAATTATGGGGGATATAACATGAAGGTGGAGTGGGTAATGCAGCAAGGCGGTAGTACTCAGGAGAGTGAGTTTGTTGAATGTCTAAGGGATGCTTTTCTGGAGCAACTTATTGAGGAGCCCACCAGGGGATCGGCTGTTTTGGATTGGGTGCTGTGTAGTGAACCCGAGGTGATTAGGGAACTAAAGGTAAAGGAACCACTGGGAACAAGTGATCACAATATGATTGAGTTTAGTTTCAAGTTTGAGAAGGAGAAGCTGATAACTGGTGTATCGATATTTCAGTGGAATAAGGGAAATTACAAAGGTATGAGAGATGAGTTGGCCCAAATTGATTGGAGGAGTAAGTTAGCTGGAGGGACGGCAGAGGAAAAATGGAAGAAATTTCTACAGGAAATAAGGACAATGCAGGACAGATATATTCCAAGAAAAAACAAGGCTTTGAATGGAAAAAAGGCACAGATGTGGATAACGAGGGAGGTGAAGTATAAAATAAAAGCAAAAGGGGCGGCGTACAAAGTAGCAAAAATTAGTGGGAAAACAGAAGATTGGAACTATTTTAAAAATCTGCAGAGAGAAACTAAGAAGGTCATTAGGAAAGCAAAGATGAGTTACGAAAGGAAGCTGGCGGACAACATTCGGAAGGATTCTAAGAGTTTTTTTAAATACATAAGGAATAGAAGAGAGACACGGGTTGACATAGGACCAATTGATAACGGTGCAGGAGGTATTATAATGGATGATAGTGAGATGGCAAGGGAATTGAATGAATATTTTGCATCGGTCTTCACCGTGGAGGACATAAGCAATGTGCCCATTAGTCAGGAGTCTCACGAATTGGAGCTGAGTTCAATTGAGATTAATAGGGAGAAGGTGCTTGGAAAACTAAAGGGGCTTAAGGCTGATAAGTCTCCCGGACCGGATGAGGTGCATCCCCGGGTTCTGAAGGAGGTGGCTGTGGAGATAGCAGAGGCGTTGGCGATTATGTTTCAGGAATCGATAGATTCTGGCATGGTTCCGGAGGACTGGAGGGTAGCGAATGTAGTTCCGTTGTATAAGAAAGGTGGGAGGCAGCACAAAGGCAATTACAGACCTATTAGTCTGACGTCAGTGGTGGGAAAATTATTGGAGTCTATCCTCAAGGAGGAGGTTACCGAATACCTAGAGGCGCAAGGCAAGATAGGACCTAGTCAACATGGTTTTGTGAAGGGGAGGTCCTGTCTGACCAACCTATTGGAGTTTTTTGAAGAAATCACAGGTAGGGTGGATAAGGGAGAGGCGGTAGATGTTGTGTATTTAGACTTTCAAAAGGCCTTCGATAAGGTGCCTCACAAGAGACTGATTAATAAGATGAGAGGTCATGGAATTATGGGCAGGGTAGCAAAATGGGTGGAGAATTGGCTGGTTGGCAGGAAGCAAAGGGTGGAAATAAAAGGATCTCGTTCTGGTTGGTTACCGGTTACTAGTGGTGTGCCGCAAGGGTCGGTGTTGGGGCCTCTCCTTTTTACCTTGCACATCAATGATTTGGATGATGGAATAAATGGTTGTGTGGCTAAGTTTGCGGATGACACCAAGATAAGTGGAGGAGTAGGGAGCATAGAGGAAATAGAAAGAATGCAGAGGGACCTAGACAGTTTAGGAGAATGGGCAAGGAAATGGCAGATGAGATTCAATGTTGAGAAATGTGCAGTTGTACACTTTGGAAGTAGAAATAAGCGGGTAGATTATTATCTAGAAGGAGAGAAGATTGATAGTGCGGTAGTACAAAGGGACTTGGGGGTACTCATACAAGATACCTTAAAAGTTAACCACCAGGTTGGATCGGTGGTTAAGAAAGCGAATGCTATGTTGGCATTCATCTCGAGAGGTATAGTGTATAAAAGTAAGGAAGTGTTGATGAGGCTCTACGGGGCGCTAGTGAGGCCTCATTTGGACTACTGTGCGCAGTTTTGGGCCCCGCATCTTAGGAAGGATGTGCTGACGTTGGAGAGGGTTCAGAGGAGATTTACGAGAATGATTCCAGGAATGAAAGGGCTTAAGTATGATGAGCGTTTGTCGGCTCTTGGACTGTACTCGCTGGAGTACAGAAGGATGAGAGGGGACCTCGTAGCGACATTTAAAATGTTGACAGGTAAGGATAGAGTAGATGTGGCTAGGATGTTTCCCTTGGTGGGCGTGTCCAGGACCAGAGGGCACAATCTTAGAATTAGAGGGTACAGTTTCAAGACAGAGATGAGGAGAAGTTTCTTTACCCAGAGGGTGGTGAAATTGTGGAACTCCTTGCCACGTATAGCAGTGGAGGCCAGATCAGTGGGGGTATTCAAGGAGGAGATAGACATATATCTAAATAGTCAGGGTATCAAGGGATATGGGGATAAGGCTGGCAAATGGGATTAGAATAGTTTTTTTTCTCTCTTTTTTTTCCAACCCATTTCTTTTTCCCTTTTTCTTGGAGCAGACTCGATGGGCCTAATGGCCTGCTTCTGCTCCCTTATCTTGTGATCTTGTGATCTTGTGATATAAAGACAGAAAAAACCCGACGCCTGACGGGATATTCCCCAGGCTGCTTCAAGAGGCGAGCGAGTAGATTGTTGAACCGCTGGTAAGGATATTTGAGTTCTCGTTGTCTACGGGGATGGTGCCGGAGGATTGCAGTGTGGCGAATGTTGTCCCCTTGTTCAAAAACGTTAGTGGGGATAGTCCAGGGAGTCTCACGTCTGTGGTGGGTAAACTCTTAGAAAGGATTCTAAGGGATAAGATCTATGAACACCCGCAGAATCATGGACTGATTAGGGACAGACAGCACGGCTTTGTGAAGGGAAGATCTTTTTTCATAAGCCTGATAGATTCTTTGAGGAGGTGACGAGGAACATTGATGAGGGCAGTGCGGTGGATGTGGTCTATATGGATTTTAGTAAGGCGTTTGGTAAGGTTCCTCATGGTAGTCTTCTTCAGAAGGTCAGAGGCCAAGGGATCCAAGGAAGCTTGGCTGTGTGGATTAGGAATTGGCTTTCATGTAGAAATCAGAGGGTTGTGGTGGAGGGAGTGCCCTCGGATTGGACGGCAGTGACTAGTGGTGTCCCACAGGGATCGGTTCTGAGACCTCTACTTTTTGTGTTATTTATAGATGATTTAGATGAGGGGGTGGAAGGCTGGGTTAGTAAGTTTGGGGACAACACTAAGATCGGCGGTGTTGTGGATAGTGTGGAGGGCTGTCAGAGCTTACACGGGGATATAGATAGGATCCAGAGCTGGGCTGACAAGTGGCAGATGGAGTTCATTCCGGAGAAGTGTGAGGTGGTACACTTTGGAAGGACAAACTCCAGGGTAGAGTACAAAGTCAATGACCAGGTACTTGGCAGTGTAGAGGAGCAGAGGGATCTGGGGGTTCATATTCACGGATCACTAAAAGTTGCCTCACATGTGGATAGAGCAGTTAAGAAGGCCAATGGGATGTTGGTTATCATAAATCGTGGGATTGAGTTTAAGAGCCGCGAAGTGATGATGCAGCTTTATAAAACTCGAGTTAGACCACACTTAGAGTACTCTGTTCAATTCTGGTCGCCTCATTATAGGAAGGATGTGGAGGCGTTGGAGAGGGTGCAGAGGAGATTTACCCAGATGCTGCCTGGATTAGAGCGTATGGAATATGAGGAGAGGCTTAAGGTGCAAAGGCTTTATTCACTGGAAAGGAGGATGAGAGGAGACATGATACAGGTAGACAAAATATTGCGAGGAATAGATAGACAGTCAGCACCTCCTTTTCAGGGCACCAATGCTCAAGACGAGAGGGCATGGCTTTAAGGTTATGGGTGGGAGGTTGAGGGGAGATGTCGGGGGAGGTTTTTCACCCAGAGAGTGGTTGGTGCATGGAATGCACTGCCTGGGGTGGTAGTGGAGGCAGATACATTGGACAGGTTCAAGAGTCTGTTGGATAGGCATATGGTGGGATGTGAGATAGTGGGATATGCAGGAGGAAAGGGTTAGATAGTATGAGGGTGGTTTGATGGATGGCACAACATGATGGGACGAAGGGCCTGTTTTGTGCTGTATTGTTCTATGGTTCTAATTGTGAAGAAAAATACGGCAAGGAAACAGGCCCTTCGGCCGAACGCGTCCGGGTTGAACGTCCACTTACCATTCTTCAACTGCTTTAATGGTGATCTTACTTGCACCAGAAGATCCGAAAAGGGTGTGTTCGTTTTCTATTGCTTTATGTTCTGGTAAAGTGAAGAAACCCATGTCTGAATGCAGTCAGACCAAAACAAATTTCAGGCCTGAGCCGGTAAGTTCCAGGTAATACTCTAGCCACAAATTGCCAGGCAAAGACTATCTCCAAAAAAGTGAGAATCTTACCACATACCGCTGAGATTAACTTCATTTGCATCGCTGAGAAGAGGAAGGCCTCTGGCGTGCTTACCATCATTGGTCTGTGCATTGAGTATAAGAGTTAGAAAGTCATGTTGCTTTTATGTACAACTTTGGTCACCCCGCCCTTGCAGTATTGTTTGCAATCCTGTTCTTTCCATTTACAGGAAGGATGTGGAGGCTTTGGTAAAGGGTGCATATGTGGTTTACGGTGATACAGCCGGGATTAAAGGGCATGAGTTGCAAGGAGAGGTTGGACAAACTTGAGTTGTTTCTCTGGAGCGTCAGAGATGAGAGACAGAAATAGAGCAGACAGCCTGAATCCGTTTCACAGAGTGGAAATGACAATCACTGGAGGGACGTGCATTTAAGGTGAGAGAGGAAAGGAATTTCAGAATGAGGTGAATATTTAACCTACTCAGGATCCGTTTTGTTATTTCCAATGTTCTTATGTGTGTTCTAATCGTACCGGAAAATAAAAAAGAACCATCACCGTCTCCGGGCCGACTCGCACTACCCAGATTGGAATCTGGAAGATTCAGAAGCCGAGCTGACCGGTTAACAAGCAATTACTGCACATGGAATTATTTACATATTGTCACGAGGTGCTCAAAGTTCATTTGACATTTATTGTTAGGGTTTCACATATCAAATATACTTGCATAAATTAATTCCCCATCCTCGAAAGGAAAGAACAGTCCATGTTCACAACATCTGAGTATTTTTGTTGTTGTTTGTTCGGCGGTGTGCTGCACATTATTCCCAACAATGAGTATTCTGGAGAGTAGCCATTAATACTTCCACCCGGCAGGAAGGACCCGTGTTCCATTCACTTCCCTTGTTGAGTGCAGATAAGATATTTTACCACCCCATGTCCTGTAAATGTGCTGCATTTCTTACTGTAACACAGAACTGGGTCCGATATTCAGCAGTTCATATGAGCAAGATTCTTCATTCTTCCGCGAGTGAACCTGCCCCTCTGATGAACAAGATTTGAGTGAAGCAGTTAGAATGTAACGGTATGGCAAAAATGATGGGTGAGTGTAGTTTCTGCTCCTGAGGAGAATGGTGCACTGGAATTGACAGAGACGACCGAGTTCTCAAGCTCCGAACAAGCCGATTGGATCTGGAACCTTAAGAGCAAAATGAAGAGACGGAGGACGCCTTTGGTCCCGTCTTCCAATGAAATTGGAACTGATCTGTACCTTCTGTAAGAACAGGTCCTTTCTGTTCCTGTGCGTTCAGAACAAGATTGCCAGGCCGTCGTTTTACCCTGCAGGTTCAGATTTTCTCTTGTTCGCGCTGCAAGGAAACTACAACCAAAGAGAGATTCTATAAACCGTTGTGGTGTCCCCGAATGTACAGACCGAGACTCTCAGTAAATGCAGAATCTGTCAGTCATTGTGCACTCTGCAATCTGTTCTGTAAAGTCTCACGGCAGACACTGTCGACTTAATGGATGTGGCAAGTTAATTCCACAATTGTAGGTTTTGTCTTTAGTCGATCTGAGGTCAATGGAAGATTCAGGGAACGAAATTCCCGGACGCTTGCACGAAAGTTACAAACAGCTTTTACAATACCTCCATCAACGTGATCCACCATTTTGAGAAGAACAAACGTTGTAGAGCGAAGAGTCACAGAGCCATGGTGGTAAACAATACGGAAACAGGTCCTTTGACCCAACAAATCCATACCGACCGATGTGCCCACACAAGCTCGTCCAACTTGCCTGCGTTTGTCCCCTATCCCTCAGCATCTTCCCATCCACGTACCCGATCAAATGTATTAAAACGTTGCGATTGTACCCGCCTCGACCACTGTGTGTGTGATTAACATGTGTAGATTCCCTTTTAATCTTTCCTCTGTCACTTTCAGCCCATGCCTTCCAGTTACAGACTCCCTTCTCTGGAAAAATGATTGTGATATCCACCTTGTCTACGCCCCTCAGGATTTTCAATACCTGTATCGGGTCACCCCTCGGTCTTCAGGGAAACTTTCCCAGCCTGTCTCGGTACTCCTAACAACAAAGCCACCAGACCCAGCAAGTTCCTTGTCAATCTCTTCTGTATATTCCGTGCCTCCATCACAATCCTTCAATGAAAGTAGATTTCAACACCATTTATCCCAGTGGATTAAATGAGAAAGCAGCAACATATCTGGATATCTTGTGTTGCCTTTTTTTTATTCCTTTCGTTATCTGTTATTTCGCCGTCTGTCTTTTACCTTTTTTCAATACGAAATACAATTGTTCTCCCCATCTTTTCTTTACATTCATCTTTCACTCATTTAGTTTAAGATTAGTTGTGCTGTCAGCAGCTGGATGCCCCTGTTGCAGACATCCGAGATATTTGTACACTGACTGCAGTTGAAGCTCATTGCAGTGAAGCCTGGTGAGGTCACCTGGGATTCCTCCCTGCTCCGTTTAAGGAGCTGACGGCATTGTGGCACCTCATACGGTCAGTGTCATAGCTCCAGCATCGCTACTGCCCGCCTTGCATGGAAGAGGAGACATGCAGTCGACTAACATTATTGAAGCAATTCGTGAAATGATGCGGACGGAAGAAGTATTTCAGGACAAACAAAAGGTATTCCACCCTTTGATCGCCTTTGTTGGTATTCCTGGTTAGTATTAATGTCAAGTTACTGTTTTTACATTCTTTTTTTTGAATTTCCTTGTTATTTACGTTGCAAAAGTCAGTGATTGAAGACCCTGTGAGTTTCAACATTCCCCGATGATTTTATTGCAACAACTGTTCAAGCTTTGGCAGCGCTGGTAAATCTGCACATGCCAGTCTGTTGACTCCATAGATGCTGTGAACCTCTGTTTCACCCCTAAGCTTTCTCCATCTCAGCATAACTTCGCCACTGACCCTCTTTATTTTGCATCATGTTCCGTTATTATTCAGACAGTTTATATATTTCGCCACAGAAATAATGGAAGATTTTGTTTATCCACAGTGTATGGTCTGAAATATAATTGTTGAATATCACTGCTTGTGAATGTTTCTTGATACCGTGTAAATATTTTATTTCCTGACTCTATTTTCTATTTATTTTAAATTTTGTAATAGGATTCTCATTGTGAAAAGTACTGAGCATGAACACTGTTTGCACTCTCGCATAATGGCACGAAACCGACCATAAACAGCTCTCTTGCCCAAGTTCCACAGAGAATTCAGGCAAGCACTTTTATTTTCCCGGCAAAAACAATTGAGAACAGTGAGCGTTTTCCTCCCACGTTGTGATTCTGAAGTGCGCAATGCGTTGCCGATTCTCCATCAGACTGGGAGATAATTTCTAATGTCTGCTTCATTTATTTTTGTTTTCACTCTTCATTATTTAGCAGTTAACGTGGGAGTGATTCCGATTAAGGAGTTGATACTGCAATTATTTCAGCGTTGCTTGTTTCTCACTTTCCGAACCTGAAGGACATTCAGCTCCTTCTGTCCGTTGACGCTGACTGCAGAATGCGTTTTGACACTCGCGCTTTCACCCCACGAGCAATATATTTTTTTTCTGTTCATGATGACGACCTGTGCTTCACTCCTGGTCATT
>NW_026262547.1:0-24743 GCF_009764475.1 Pristis pectinata
ATTATCTCCTGCACATCACGATAATACAGTGAACAATGGCACTCCTGACTGTCCAGAATCTCAGGTGTGTGTACAGGTACCGGACGGCTGGGGCCGTGTCTGTACTCGGCAAAGGGGCAAAACAGGCATTTTACAGAATGAAGCGAAGTGATTCTGACAGAGAATAACCGGAAAGGCGGAGGGAATGAGTTGTTGCAAACAAACAATGAAATGACGTTTATTGGTTGCGAGGAACTTCAGTCTGAATCAGCAAATTAGACAAAGGTACAACCAACAAAATCATCTGAATAATTTTGGGCTTTAAGGTGAAATTTTCCCTTTGGGAAATGACGGTTCAGGATTAAACGGCAACTGCGAATTCTCCGTTTCAATGGATGGAGGGCGGGTAAATAAAATAAATTAAGTTGTTGGCGAGATCAGAGCAGCAAAGAAGCTACTGTCCGATTCCAAACTTGCATAATTGGATTTCACCACTTACCTGGACGTCCAACAGCTGCTATGATGGGATAGAAAATCACTTCTGTCTGGAAAATGGGTTCCAGCGTGGGAAATGGTTTGAAGAAACGAAGTACTGCCATCCTGGCGGAGAATTGATGGATAAACTCGGTGCTCGGTGCAGAAATGCAACTGCCTGCGCGTTGCAGAGGCTGCCTTCATAGCTGTGAGAGAGACCGTTCCCGTGGGACCGCCAAAAATCCCGAAGCTTTAACATTACTTACACTTATCTGAGCAGAACGTCAACATCTTTCGCATTTACGTTTCTGCTCCACGATATACATTCACAAACGGTGAATAATGTTTTAAACTGAAAAGCCTTGAACAATGAAATCATATATTGGACCCATCTCCATCTATTTCAGTCGAAAATGCAGGTCTTCGGTCCTCTGCCGACATCACTGTAACACTTTAAACAGATGCAGGCGAGGTTCCATTATTGTGTGAACAGTCCGCTTCGGCCGGTGTGCCGATTCGGTTCAGCGGGTTTTCCACCTCCCTCGCTCAGCTCTCAAAGATGCAAACACATTCGCTTCTACGTAGGATATTAGACTCTCAACAGGTTAAGGAATTTATGAAGGATTCGGAGCCGACAACAATAAACGGTGACAATGAAACTGGGTTAGCTTTCTAAATTCAATTTCCCTTAATTGGGGTGGTTAAACATTTAATGGGTTCTCCGGACTGTTCAAGCCATTCCGTAATTGTTACTGATGTCACTGGAACCGAAAACAAAAGTTAAACAAAAGCTCACTGGCAAGTAAAAACTGGATGAGATAAAATGTAGACGTAGACACAAAGATGCAAGGGCGTAGACACAAAGATAAATGTACACGTTCACTGAACATAATTCCCCAATTGAGCAGACAGTGAGGAAGGCAAATATATGCAAAGTAGAAAAGACGACCAGGAATTTGCAGCCTGTTCCACAATTCATTATGGCCCAGGTGAATCGTTAATCTGCACACGATGTCCCAGCTCCCTCCTCATACTCACTGGTGCCTTTTCCAGACTGTAAACTGCCTACCACTTCTGAAATATGTTCAGCATCGAGGTCTCCACAGCCTCCTGATCCACAGGGCCATCGGTCACCGAGAGTAGAAATGTCTCCTCATCTCGGTCATGAAGGACGTGCCCCTGATTCTCAAAATGTGGTCCCTGATGAAGTATCCTCAGTCACGCGATAAGTCTTGCCTACATATAACCTGCCGAGACCTTTCGGAAGTTTGTACATTTCCAGGAGATCTTATCTTATGCCTCTCTGAGTGAATAAGTTCATTGTCGACCGTGTATCTCCCAACATGACAATTCTGCCAGGGAGACATAAGAGCCTGGAATCTACTGCAGTCTGGAACAAAAACAAACATGATGCTGGAGAAACTGAGCGGATCACGCATCACTTTTTCGGTTTCTGCCGCAATTATAATATGTCTGTTTTTGGCGCAGGTCACTGAGTCTTCATGCAGATACTGCTTCTGCATACACGACAGCTCGGGGATGTGATAATCGGTTCTGGGTGGTTGGGTGGTTAGAGTTCCTTTTTTTTTCTTTATCAGGTCAGATATTTACCAGGGTCTATTGTGTCCTTGATAATATCCGTTTCCGTCGATGGAAAGCAGGCCACTTTTTTGTGGTAGCTACGCAGATAACGTGGCGATCTGCTGCAATTTGTTACCGTAATTACAATGAGCAAGAATTAATTTGATGTTTGAAATATTCTCCAACATAACTTGGGAAGGGTTCAGCCAGCACGTGGAGTAAATGGAAAGCGGCCCATCGCCGTTGGTTCAGGCATCTTGTTCACATGATTTTGTCGCCGGCTCCATCACCAGAGGAAACCCAATCTCTTCATTACTCAATCGCATGGATTCACTTTGGAGCATCCACAATACCGGAAATGTTGTGGCGAAAACATTTTTGAGTTGGGGAATTTAGGGCGGACAGGGAATGGTTGACCAACAGGCAAATCAATGGCAGGAAGGGAGTGTAGGAATTCCCTGCGTCAATCCACCTCCAGAGCAGATACTCTTTGGATACTGTTGGTGGAAATGACTCATCAGAAGATAGCAGAAGAAGACAATATCAAGTAGCTCTGCTGAACGGGAGTGGGGGGTGGGTGGCAGGAAAAAGCGTGGCAGAACTATCGTGGTAGGGGATTCTATGGTTAAGGGAATAGACAGAAGCTTCTTTGGCCGCAAACGGGATACCCGGTTCTTTATCTGTCTGCCGTGTGCAAGAGTCAGGGATGTCTCGGAGCGGCTGAAGCGCACTCTGGAAGGGGAGGGTGAACAGCCAATTATCGTGGTACATGCAGGTACCAACGATGTCATAAAAAAAGTGAGACAAGTTCCTAGAAGCCGAATTTTGTGTGCTAGGAGATAGATTAAAATGTGGACACTCATTAGTAGTAATGTCAGGAATGTTGCAACGTGCTGCTCAGTGAAGGAACAGCAGAATAGTTCGGACCAATATGTGTCTTGATCAGTAGTTCAGGAGGGGATATTTAAGAGCCCTGGGGCATTGGAACCGGTTCTCGGGGAGAAGGCACCTGTAAAAACGGGACGGTCCACAGCTCGACAGGATGGTGAGCAATGTCCGGGAGGGATTGTTTGCTAGTGCCGTTGGGGAAAATTGAACCTGGTATGGAAGGGAGTGGGAATCCATGCAGAAGTATAGAGGGAAGCAATACAAACACCAAAGCAAGTTAGGAAATCGAAAAGCAAACGTGGAATACAGACATGTCAAATGCGAAAGACACAAAAATTGCGAGACTCCAAAAGGACAATGTATTTAATGGCACTTCACCTGAATGCCCGAAGCATTCAAAAGAAGGTCAGTTAACTTGCGACAGAAATCAGTACAACGGGGTATGATTTGGTGGATACAAAAGAAAGCTGTTTTCATGGTGGAAATGATTGGGAATTTAATATCCAAGGGTATCAGGTAATACGGAAGGATCGGCAAAAAGGTAAGGGAGGTGAAGTAGAGCTCATCATTCATGAGGAGATCAGGGCAATAATGAAAGGTGATTTTAGTTCTCAGGACCGGAATATTGAATCCATGTGGGTAGAGATCAGGAATACTAAAAAGAAATAAATCACTGCTGGGAGTTCTCTGTTGGCCACTAAATTATAATATTACAGTGGCACAGGCATTAAACCAAGAAACATCTGATGCATGTAAGAATGGAACGGCACTTGGGATAAGAAACTAACTTGCAGAGAGATTGGGCGAATCAAGTTGGTCGAAGCAGTCTTGACGGGGACTTAAGGGAATGCATCTGTGTCAGTTTTCTTGAACAGCATGTAAGCCAAACTACAAAGGGAGGATGCTGTCTCAGATCTAGTCATGTACAATGAGACAGGCAAAATTAATGGTGAAATATTTGGGGATCTTGTTGGAAAAAGTGATCATAGTATTACGGAATCTCTCATTCAAATGGAGGATGCAATCGGTCGACCTAAAACCAGTGTATTATGCCTAAACCAGGGGGACGAAAACGGAGTGAAGGAGGAGTTGACAAGCGCAGGCTGGGAACATAGGTTTTGTGTGGAACAGTCAAGGAACAGTGGAAGACTTTCAAAGAGATGTTTCAGTGTTCAACAAAAGTTGGTTAGAGTTAGAAGCAAGGAGAGGAATGGAGGGGAGAGCCAGCCCTGGATAACTAAGGAAATAAAGGAAGGCATGCTTCTCAAAGCTCATGCAGACAAGTCGCCGAGTAGTGGGAAAACTTCTATAAGGTAAAAGATAACCATTTGAGCAAGGAATAACGAAAGGGAAGATAGATTTTGCAAGTAAGCTGGCACAAAATATAGAAACAGATAGTGATTTTTTTTTCAAAAACTTATTTAACGCAGAAAAGGGTGGCTAAAGTGAACGTAGATCTCTTGGAAGACGGAAATGGGGAATTAATCTTGGGTAAGTAAACTGGCACAAAATATAGAAACAGATATTGATTTTTTTTTTCAAAAACTTATTTAACGCAGAAAAGGGTGGCTAAAGTGAACGTAGGTCTCCTGGAAGACGAAAATGGGGAATTAATCTTGGGTAATGCGGAAATAGCCGATACTGTGAACGACAACATTGCGTCGGTCTTCACGGTGGAGGACACGTCTAACATGCCAAAAAGAGATGTTATGGATGCAATAGGATGTGAGGACCTCGACGGCTTTCACGAAAGTGGTAGTGCTGAGAAAACTTATGGGCCTAAAGGTAGGTAAGTTCCCTGGTCCTGAGGAATGCATCCTAAGATCCTGAAAGAAATGGCGGAAGTTGTCGCAGAGGCGTTTGTGAAAACTTTCCAAAATTCACTGGATTCTGGGCAGCTCCCGGTGGATTCGAATGCAGCTAATTTCAGGCCACTGTTTACAGAATTATGTAGATGAACGACAGATGACGCGAGGTCAGTTCTCTTCCCGTCTGTATTCAGGAGAATACTTGAAGCTATCGTCAAGGAAAACAAGAGCAAGACATTTTGAAAGAAATCCATCCATTCGGCAGACACAGTATGGAATCAGGAATGCAAGTACTGTTTGACAAACTTGCTGGACATGTTTGAGAATAGAACGAGCGAAGTGTACAGAGGAGAACGGTTGAATGTTGTAAACTTTGATTTCCAGAAGGCGCACAATAAAATGACGCACAAAAAATACGTTTCCATAAGGTAAGGAGGCATGACATTGGGGTAATGTATAGCGTGGACAGAGGACTGGTTAACGAAAAGAAGGCATAGAGTTGTGACAAATTAATGTTTCTCTGGTTGGCAATCAATGATGAGCGGAGTGCCTCAGGGGTCGATCCTGGGCCCACTACTGTTCATGATATACATTTACGATATGGAAGAGGGGACCGAGTGTATCGTCTCTAAGTTTGCTGCTAACACTAAATTGAGAGGAAGAGCAAATTGTGCATAGGAAGTGCAGATTCTGCAGACAGATATACACAAGTTAAGTGAGTGAGCAAGGGTCTGGTAGATGGAGTAAAATGTTGGCAAATGCGAGGGCATCTAATTTGGAAGAAAAAATAAAAGATAAAATCAGCTTATTATTGAAACTGTGAAGGTTTGCAGCAAGCTGTTGTGCTTAGGGACTTGAAAGTGCTTGTCCATGAACTTGAAAAGGTTGGTTTGCAGGTGCAACAAGCTATCAACAAGTCAAACGGTATATTGGCCGTCATTGCTAGAGGGATTGAATTCCGAGCAGAGAGATTATGCTGCAGCTGTACAGGGTACTGGTGATGCCGTAGCTGGAGTAGTGTGTGCAAATCTCGTCTCCTTACTTGAGAAGTGGTGCACAGGATGTTCTCCAGGTTGACTTCGGAGGTGAGGGGATTAGGCAACGAGGAGCGATTGATTCGACTGTCATTATACTCTCTTGAATTCAGAAGAATGAGAGGAGACATTGGAGAAACGTGTAACATTAAAAAAGGGATAAATAAGATAGAGGCAGGAAAGTTGTTTCCACTGGTAGGTAAGACTAGAATAAGGGGACATAGCCTCAAGATTCGGGGGAATAGAGTTAGAACTGAGATGCGGAGGAAGGTGAGAGGGAGGAGGTTGAGAAGAGACGTGAGCGGCACGTTTTCTTTTTACTGACAGAGTGGTGGATGCCTGGAATGCGTTGCCTGATAGGGTGCTAGAGGCAAATTCATTGCAGGCTACAAGAGGGGCTTGGATGGGCACATGAATGAGAGGAAAATAGAGGGATATGGGTATTCTGCAGGTAGGAGGGATTAACTATGTCGACACCACATTGTGCTTAGAAGGGCCTGTTCGTTGCTGTGCTGTTCTATGTTCTATGAGTTGTTTTTTTTTCCGACAGAGTAGTAAATCTGTGCAGTTCTATGTCCAGTGAAGCAGTTGAGGTTACCTCATTAAAATTATTTAAGACACAATTAAATAGAGATTTTCACAGTGGGGGAATTGAGGGTGATCACAAGATCACAAGACAAGGGAGCAGAAGCAGGCCATTCGGCCCATCGAGTCTGCTCCAAGGAAAGGGAAATAGAAATGAGAAATGGGGAATGGGGGAAGAAAAAAAAAACTATTCTAATCCCAATTTCCGGCTTTATCCCCATATCCCTTGATATCCTGACTATTTAAATATCTATCTGTCTCCTCCATGAACGCCCCCACTGATCTGGCCTCCACTGATGTACGTGGCAAGGAGTTCCACAAATTCACCACCCTCTGGCTAAAGAAATTTTTCCTCATCTCTGTTTTGAAACTGTACCCTCTAATTCTAAGATTGTGCCCTCTGGTCCTGGACTCACCCACCAAGGGAAACAGCCTAGCCACATTTACTCTGTCCTTTCCTATCAATATTTTAAATGTCGCTATGAGGTCCCCTCTCATTCTTCTGTACTCCAGTGAGTACAGTCCAAGAGCGGACAAACGCTCCTCATACGTAAGCCCTTTCATTCCTGGAATAATCCTCGTAAATCTCCTCTGAACCCTCTCCAACGTCAACACATCCTTCCTAAGATGTGGGGCCCAAAACTGCGCACAATATTCCAAATGAGGCCTCACTAGTGCCCCGTAGAGCCTCATCAACACTTCCTTACTTTTTTACACTATACCGCTCGAAATGAATGCCAACATAGCATTTGCTTTCTTTACCACCGATCCGACCTGGTGGTTAACCTTTAAGGTATCCTGCACGAGTACCCCCAAGTCCCTTTGTACTTCCCTGCTTTGGATTTTCTCTCCTCCTAGATAGTAATCTGCCCGCTTATTTCTGCTTACAAAGTGTACAACTGCACATTTATCTACATTGAATCTCATCTGCCATTTCCTTGACCATTCTGCTAAACTGTCTCGGTCCCTCTGCAACCCTCCTATCTCTTTAATACTCCCTACTTCTCCCCCTATCTTGGTGTCATCCGCAAACTTAGCCACCAAACCATTTATTCCATCATCCATGATGGAGAAAATGCCGGTAGGTGGAGCTGAGTACACGGCCAGATCTGCCATGATTTTAGCCGGATCGACGGGCAAAGCGGCCTACTCCTGCTCCGATGTCTTATATTCTTATTTTCTTCTTAAGTGCAAGGGCCACGACGAGGTAGATTGGGAGGTCAAGATTCTATCTTATCTTAATCGTACACTGTCCAATAGTCTTAGCCCCCTTCTCTACTCTCTATACATACATGAGTGTGGTAAACACACCTCCATATCCAGAGACAAATTCGCTGATGACTCCACAATTGTTGGTCGAATCTCATGTGGTGACGACTATGCTGATCCGAGTGAAAAAAGTCACCTGCGACAACCTCTATCTCTCAACGTCAGCAAACCTAAAGAGCTAATTGTTGACTTCAGGAAGGGGAAAGGAGGCTGAACATGCGCCAGTCTATATTGGGGAATCGGCGGCGGAAAAAGTCAACAGCAATAAACCCCGGACATTAATAAGATAATATAGGGTCTTTATTAGTCACATGTACATCGAAATGCACAGTGAAATCCATCTTTTGCTAAGTGTTCTGGGGGCAGCCCGCAGGTGTCGCCACAATTCAGGCGCCAACATAGCATGCTCACAACGTCCTAACCCGTACGTCTTTGGAATGTAGGAGGAAACCGGAGCACCCGGAGGAAACCCACTCAGACACGGGGGAACGTGGCAACTCCTTACAGACAGTAGCCGAAATTGAACCCGGGTCGCAGGCGCTGTAAAGTGTTACGCTGACCACTACACTGCCGTGCCTGCCGATATGCTCATACCACATTGAATGAGCTGTGCTGGGCCCAGTAGGTACAGTCGGTGCAATCACAAGGAAGGCGCGCCAGTGTATTTAATGACTTGGAACATTAAGGAGGTTCGGCTTGTCACCGAGCAGTCTGACAAATTTGTTCAGATGTGCTGTTGAAAGTGTCCTGACTTGTTGAATTACCGTCTGGTGAGGCAATTCGAATGGACAGGAAGGTAGGAAGCTGCAGAGAGGAGTGGAACCCCCCCCCCCCCAATACTTCACGGGCACATACATCCCCACTATCGGTACATACTACAGGAGGTGCTGCCGTAAGAAGGCAACATCCATCATTAACGATTCCCACTATCCGGGCTATGCCATCTTCACGCAACCACCCTCAGTCAAGAGGTACAGATGCCTGAACCACAACCCAAAGGTATTCACACTGAATTTTTCAATTTTAGATAGTCCTCACATCCGGTTCCTTTCCCCCTGCACATCCTCCCTCTCTCTCTCTGTCTCTCTCTCTCCTTCCAATCCTTTTGCGATGCTCCCATTTCCCTTTTACCATTTTCCTCTCCCGCCACTATCAGCTATTTTGTCCCCGCCCCCTCCCGATTCTATTCATTTACTATCCACACATTTCTTTCACCGTCTCCCATATCCCCGTGTGGTTCTGGTTCCATCTTCCTTTCAACTCTCCCCCAGTGATTCCAATTAACACCTTCTTACTGATCAGATTCCAGCAACGCTGGTTGTATTTTGCTGCATTCTCCGACCTGTCTCCACCTTCACCCACACCTGCCATCACCAGGCTCCGTCCGTCTCTCTCTTCCGTCTGCAGACATGTACCATCCACCTGCGTCTGTTGAGCAACTCCTTCCCCTTCCCAACCAAGACATCATAGTTTTTTTATATACCCCAACGTCAGGCAACTGAGTGCATTCACTTTATCAATGCCCCTCATGATTCTACACACCCATATAAGATCAACTCTTAGTCCCATACAATCTAAGTAATAAAGTCCTCGCCTATCCAACATCTCACTATAACTCAGTCCCTGAAGTCGCCACAGCACACTTCTGAATCTTTTCCGCACTCTTTCCAGTTTAGTAATATTTTTCCAATAGCTGTTCGATCGAAACTGAACACAATACTCAAAGTGCGGCCTCACTGGGGTCCTGTACAACCGCACCATCACTTCCCAACTTTTATACTCAATGCCCTATCTTATGAAGACCAGCCTGCAAAAAGACTACGACACCACCCTATCGACCTGTGACACCCCCCTCCCCTTTAGTGAACCATGTGCCATAGAACCATATTCTCCAAGATATTTCAACCAAGTTGTCCGCTGTAGGACAAAGTTGTTGTGAAACCATTTGATATTTGCAGAGCATTTTTTTTTAAATCACGTAAAATGCTTATTCTGAATTGTCCCTAAAGTGCAGGTGAGTGGGGGAATATGTGTGCGGAATTGATGTAAACATGAGTGGAATAAGTGGATGAGTATGGGTTCCATTTGAATGTTTCGGGCGACTCGATGAGCAGAATGGCCCATGGCTGTGCTGTCTGTCAGCATGACTCCATGAATCTATGACACGCAACGTCCAAGTTCTCTTGTGGAATCTTCGAATCCTCATGTTTATTCACTTATCCCACATACTTTCTTTTGACGGCACCAAACTTAAAAATGTTACATTTGTTGACCTCAGCCAAATCGTTGATGCAAATTTTGAATGGTTGTAACTTCAGAACCGATCGCTGCAGTACCGGCGAATCTGCGAAGGACTCATTGATGCCTCCGTCTCGTTTACTTTCTGATAACAATCTGTCAGTCAACAAATTCCACGTGATCTGAAGGTTTTCACCTACCTCCCTTTTAAGACCTGATCAAAAGTCTTCTGTGAATGCAGATATTAGACGTGAAAAAAACCCAATTTTCACTCCTCAAGGCCCGCCTTCGAGGAAGTTAACACGAATTCCCTTTCATAATTCAATGTTGACTGTCATCATTCGTTTCATTTTTGAAGTACCGTGATATCACATCCTTGATGAAAGATGCCTGAGTTGTCACAAATACCAGTGAATTGCAAATTGATTTATTATTTTCACATGTACAAGGATGCAATGAAACGTTTTGTTTTGCGTATCATCCAGATAGATCGAGGTGGTTAAAAAATATAGTGTTGCAGTTACAGAGAAAGTGCAGTGCAGTGCAAGTAAGAAAATAATGTGCAAATGCCACGACAAAGTTAGATAGTGAAATCGAGAGTTCAAGAGTTCATCTTTTTGTGGACGAGAGGTCCGTTCAAGCGTCTAATAACAGTGGAGTCGACCTTGTCATCGAGTCTGGCGTTCCGTGGTTTCAGCCTTTTGTACGTTCTCCCCAACGGGAGAGTGGAGAAGAGAGAATGACGGGGGTGGGAGGGGTCTTGAATCTGTTAGCTGCTTTCCCGAGGCAGCGTGGTTTAGACGGAGTCAAGGAAGAGGAAGTTGCCGTGCCACGCTGTGATGCATCCTGGTGGGATGCTTTCTGTGGTGCATCTATTATCGGGGCATGCCGAATTTCCCTAGCCGTCTGAGGAAGTAAAGGTTTTAATCTGATTTGTTTTCCTGTAACCTCCACGTGGTGGAGCAGGATAAAATTTTGGTGATAGTTACACATGGTAATCTACAGCTGTCAACCATCTCCACCTCAGCACCATTGACACAGACGGTGGCGTGTACTCGCTTCCTGCAGTCCATGACCAGCTCCTTTGCTTTACTGCGATTGTGGGAAAGATTGATGTCTTGACGCGATGCCAAAAGTTCTTCTCCTTCCTGCGATCCGTCTCGTCGTTGTTCGAGCTGCAGCCCTCTGCGGTGGTGTCATCTGCAAACTTTTAAATGCAGTTCGAGCGGAATTTGGTCGCACAATCGTGATGTACAGGGAGGTTAGTAACGGTATGAGAACGCAACCTTACGCGGCATCGGTATTGAGGGCATTGGTGGAAATGGTGCTTTTGACAATATTTACTGATTGGAGTCTGTTGGACAGAAAGTCAAGTTGCCAGTTGCATCAAGAGGGCGCTGCGTCCCAGGTTTAGGAGTTCGGAAGTGAATTTTGCCAATCATCGTGTTGAAGACTAAACTATGACTAATAAATAGCAGTCTGCAGGAGGTGTCTTTTTAATCCAGATGTCCCAGAGATGAGTGCAGGGCGAGGGAGATGGTGTCCGCCGTGGACATGTGATGGGACCTGTTTGGGTTTGTGTACTTTCTGACGGATAAATCGGGGCATGAGGTCAGGAAGACCTCTGGATGTGGCGTGTTTGTATTTTCGGGCAACTTTGTTCAGGGCATAAACAAGAGTTTGGGAAACATGAATTGATCGCTTGGTATTGCAGCGAATACACAGATTTGAATTTGTGACAAGTTTAGCATCAGAATACGACATAAATGTAATTCCATCATTTATTTCACTCTCAGAATGTGACCCCTGCGTGCTGCAAGCATTTAGCGTCAGACCGCCTGTGCCGAAGACGTCGGGCAATAGGTTTCAATTAGTTCTGTATGGTTTCAGTGTGTCCACAGTTGTTGATGGCACAGTCACGTGGAAACGAGAGTTGCGAGGAGAATGCAGAGACTACTAAAGTCGGGATGTACAGGCTCAATGATGGCACAAAGATTGGGCAGGTGTAATGTACAGGGCCCTGGCCTATTTTTGTGTACTATAGAACCATTAAACCATAGATCCATGGAACAATACAGCACAATATAAGCCCTTCGGCCCACCATGCTGTGCCGAACTTTAAACTTCGCCGAAAACTATCAAACCCCTTTCTCCCACATATCTCTCTATTTTAAATTCCTCCCTGTGCTTATCTAACAATCTCTTGAACTTGACCAACGTTTCGGCCTCTAGCACCACCCCAGGCAGCGTATTCCATGCACCAACCACTCTCTGGGTGGAAGATTTTCCTCTGATATCTCCCTTGAACTTCACACCCATTACTTTAAAGCCATACCCTCTTGCACTGAGCGTTGGTGCCCTGGAGGGGCGCTGGCTACCCACACTATATATTCCTCTTATTATTTTGTACAACTCTATCATGTCTCCTCTCATCCTCCTTCTCTCCAATGAGCAAAGCCCTATATCCTTTAGTCTCTCCTCATAATCCATACTCTCTAATCCAAGCAGCATCCTGGTAAATCTCCTCTGCCCCCTTTCCAACGCTTCCACATACTTCTTATAATGAGGCTACCGGAACTGGACACAGTACTCCAAGAGTGCTCTAACCAGAGATTTGTAGAGCTTCATCATTACCTCGCGGCTCTTAAACTCGATCCCACGACTTATGTAAGCTAACATCCCATAAGATTTCTAAACTACCCTATCTTCCTGTGAGGCAACTTTCAGTGATCTGTAGATATGAACCCCCAGATCCTTCTGCTCCTCCACACTCCCCAGAATCCTGCCATTATCCTTGTACTCCGCCTTGGAGTTATCCTTCCAAAGTGTACCACCTCATACTTCTCCGGATTGAACTCCATCTGCCACTTCACAGCCCAGCTCTGCATTCTATCAATATCCCCCTGTAAACTTCGACAGCCCTCCACACTATCCACAACACCACCGACCTTTGCGTCGTCTGAAAACTTGCGAACCCACACTTCTACCCCCTCATCCAAGTCATCAATAAATATCATGAAAAACAGAGGTTCCAGAATCGATCCTTGTAGGACACCACTGGACAAAGCCGCACAGTCTCAATGCACCCCTTCCACCCTCTGCTTTCTACTAGCAAGCCAATTCTGAATCCACACTGTCAAGCCTCCCTGGATCCCTTGCCCACTGACCTTCTGAAGAAGCCTACTATGTGAACCTTGTCACACGCCTTACTGTAATCTATGTGGACCACATTTACTGCACAACCCTCATCAATCTTCCTGGTCAACTCCTCAATGAACACTATCACGCTTGTGAGGCAAGATCTTCCCCTCACAGAGCCATATTGGCTGTCCCTAATCAATCCATCATTCTCTAAATGCTCACAGATCTTATCTCTTATAATCCTTTCTAACAGCTTTCCCACCAGAGACGTAAGGTTCACTGGTCTGTAATTCCCTGTACTATCCCTCCTAACTTTCTTGAATAAGGGGACATTTGCCACCCTCCAATCCTCCGGTACCATTCCCGTGGACAACGAGGACACAAAGATCCTAACCAACGGTTCAGCAATCTCTTGCCTCGCCTCGCGAAGCAGCCTGGGGAACATTCCGTCAGGCCCTGGGGACTTACCTGTCCTAATATTTTCTAACAGCTCCAACACGTCCTCTCTCTTGATATCTGCATGCTCTAGAACATTAACCTTACCACCACTGTCCTCAGCGTCATCAAGACCCCTCTCCTTGGTGAATACTGAAGATAAGTATTCATTGAAAACCTCACCCACTTCCACAGCTTCCAGGCACATCTTCCCACCTTTGTCTCTAATCGGTCCTACCTTGACTCTCTTCACCCTTCTGCTCTTCACGTACGAGAAAAAAGCCTTGAGATTCTCTTTGACCCTACTCGCCAAAGCCTTTTCATGTCCCCTTCTCGCTCTCCTCAGGACATTCTTAAGTTCCTTCCTTGCTACTGTATATTCCTCACGAGCCCTATCTGATCCTTGCTGCTTACACCTTATGTGTGCTGCCTTCATCCTCCTAACTAGATGTTCCACCTCTCTTGTCACTCACGGTTCCTTCACCCTGTCATTCTTTCTCTGCCTCACCGGGACAAATTTATCCCACATCCTGCAAGAGATCCCTGAGCATCGACCACATCTCCATAGTACATTTCCCTACAAAAATGTCATCTCAATTTACACTCTCATGTTCGAGCCTTGTAGCCTTATAATTTGCCTTTAAGCCAATTAAATATCTTCGCGTCCTCTTTGCTCCTATTCCCGTCCATGACAAGCTAAAGGATATGGAGCAGTTGTCGCTATCCCCCAAATGCTCACCCACAGGGAGTTCTGTAACCTGACCCGGTTCATTACCTAAGACCACATGTAATATGGCATTCCCTCCAGACGGTCTGTCATACTGTGACAGGAATCCGTCCTGGACACACTTAACAAACTCTGCCCAGTATAAACCTTTGGCACTAAGCAAGTGCCAATCAATATTTGGGAAGTTGGTCTCCCATGTTAACACCCTGTTATTATTGCACCTTTCCAAAACCAACCTCTAAATCTGCTCCTCAGTATCCGTGCTGCTACCAGGGGGCCTATGAAATGCCCCCAGTAGAGTGACTGTTCCTTTCTTTTTCCTAACTTCCACCCATACTGACTCCAAAGAGGATCCTTCTACATTATCCACCCTTTCTGCAGCTGTAATTGTGTCCCTTACCAGTATCGCCACCCCTCCTCCACTTCACCCCCTCCCTATGCCTTCTAAAATACAGAAATCCAGGAATATTCAATATACATTCCTGCCCTTGTGACAGCCAATTCCCTGCAAGAGTCACAACATGAGAGTCCCATGTAGTTATCCAAGCTGTCAGTTCATCACCTTTATTCCTGATACTTCTTGCACTTAAGTAAATGTACTTTAGCCCATCCACCTTTCTACTTTTTACCCTGCTTCTCCTTCCTCAAAGTCTCTCTGCATGACTTTTCCCGATCCACTTCTTCCTCTGACCTACCCCTATGGTTCCCATCTCCTTGGCAAACTGGTTTAAACCCTCCCGAAAACCCTAGCCTGCCTGAAAGGATATTAGCACCCCTTGAATTGTGTAAACAGTCCTCTCTGTGCAGGTCCCACCTTCCCGAAAAGAGATCCCAATGATCCAAAAACCTACAACCTTCCCTCTTGCACCAACTGCTCAGCCTCGCATTTATCTGCCATCCCCTCCTATTCCTACCTACACTATCACGTGGCACTGGCAGTAATCCAGAGGTCGCTACCCTCGAGGTCCTGTTCTTCAGCCTACTGCAAAGCTCCCTAATCTCACTTGTCAGTACCTCATTCTTCTTCCTATCTATGTCGGTGGTACCAACATGAACCACGACTTCTGTCTGTTCTGCCTCCCTCTTAAGAATCCTGTGGGCCCCAGCAGAGACATCCAAAGCCTGGCACCTGGGAGGCAACATGCCATCCGGGATTCATGCTCACTGCCACAGAACCTCCTATCTGTTTCCCTGACTATCGAGTCCTCTATCACTACTGCCTTTCTCTTCTCCTCCCTTCCCTTCTGAACAGCAGGACAGGCCGCACTGCCACAGCTCCCTGCAGGCCATCCCCCTCAACAGCTTCAAGAGCGGAAAACCTGTTATTGAGGTGAACAGCCTCAAGGGTCCTCTGCTATATCTGCCTTGTTCGTTTTCTTTTTTCCTTTTCTCTCCTGACATTCACCTTTCTATCTGCTTCCTGGACCCCAGAAGTACCTGCTCTAAGGGGTGGGGTGGTGACTCTGTCTCCTGATGCACAGCATCTACCTAACTCTCTACTCCCCCCCCCCACCCTCTGCTTTGCAGTGTTTGAAGTTGCGACTCCAGCTCATCAATTCTGAGCCGAAGTTCCTCCAGCCTCAAGCACTTACTGCAGATGTGGTCACCGTACACCACAGCAAGGTCCACGATCTCCCACATCAAGCAGGCTGCAGCACAGCCACCGCTGTCCTCCATCTGAACTAATTCTTTCCCGACCTAGTTTTATGCCAACTTAAAAATTTATAATAGATATCAGGTCAACCTTAACTTTACCTACCAGATACTCTACCGGCCTCGCCACTTTACGCCGAAGCCCCTTCAGCCAAAGCCCCAAACACTCTGCTCTCTCTCACTCTGCTGCCCGCTCCGACGCTGCCGTTCTGTTCCGTTCTTCCTATTTACGAACACAGAACATGGGAAATTACACCAGTACAGCACAGGAACAGGCCCTTCGTCTACTGAGGTCTGTGCCAAGTGTGATGGCAAATTAAACCAATCCCTTCTGCCTGCATATGATGCTCAAACCATCAATTCGCTGCCGATCCACCTGTCTATCTTAAAGCTTCCTGAACCTTATTATCGTATCTGCTTCCACTCCCTCCCCTGACATCGAACCTCTTATGTGGAAAGTTGCACTGCACATCCCCTTTAAACTATCCCCCACACCTTGAACTCTGCCATGTAGTATTCGACATTTCTACCCTGAGACGAAGATTCTGGTTGTGTAGGCGGTCTATGGCTCTCATCATTAGATGAACATCTATCATGTCTCTGCTCAGCCAAAGACGCTGCAGAGAAAACAATTCAAGGTTGTTCAAACTCTCCTTATGGTTAATTCCTTCTAATCCAGGCAGTATCCTGACAAACCTCTTCTTTACCCTCTCTGAATCCTCGACATCCTTCCTGCAACACAGCGAACTGAATTGCGCTCAATATTCCAAGTGCGGCCGAACCAATGTTTGGTACAACTGCAGAATTAATTTCTGACTTCTCCTTCCCACCCCAGCGATGAAGGCAAGCATGCCATCCGCCTTGTTCAACATTCTACCACATTCGCTGCCACTGCCAGGGAGATATGGACTCGGATAGCAAGATCCCGATATACATCGATGATCTTACGGACAATAACATCAAATACGTTATTTCCCAAAAAGATTGACCTCCCAAAGTGCAACGCCTCATGTCTGCCCGCATTAAACTCCACCTGCCATTTCTGCGCCTACAGCTTAAACTGAAATGTGTCCTGTCTATCACTTAACGACGTTTTTCTACTGTACGAAACTCCACCGACTTCTGTGTCGTCTGCGAATTTACTTACCGACCTATCCACACTTTCACCCAAACAACAGAGGGCCAGGCAGTGATTCCTGCGAAACAGACTGGTCACAGAACTCGAGGCAGAAAAGTACCCTTGCACCACTGCTGTCTGGCTTCCATCGGCAAGGCAATTCTGAATCTAAACGACAAAGTCACCGTGGATCCAGTTCATTTTAATCTCCTTGTTCAATCTGCCACGCGGGATCTTGTCAAACGCATTATCAAGGTCCATGTCGTCAAAGGGAAGAATGTCCTTGCGACGGAGACACTGCAACAAAAGTTCGTTAGCTTCATACAGAGCTGTGTTTTACTCATTGAAGAAACATAAAGTAGAGTCACGATGTATCTTCCTGAGATCAGAAAGATGTAATGAATTTATTAGTTCCTGCAACATTCATACAGGTATTGACAGTGATATCGCCCGGCCCACTTTGGGCTGAAATGACAATACATAACGAGAGGAGGTCCGCAAGGACCCGCGTCTACTTCTATTTCTGCCCTTTCACGTTCAGAGGCACAGATTTCAATCTGCAGAATTCAACAGAGAGTCAAAGGACACGGTCAGCCTAACAACAGGGTAAAGGCCGGGATAGATAGGTGAGGTATGAAAGTGGCTTTAATGTTAAATGATTTGATTTAAAATCAAAGTTTTAAAATCAAGACTACGTTCAGCAGTATATTCGCGTTGCTCCCGAATTCGGCACCAACGCCGATCCATGAGGGATATCTGACCTGCTGCTACTCTGCAGCATCTCTCATTGGATGCCTCGAAATGTTAAGTTTAAAGCTGGAGGCATTTCTCTTTGGGCCTGCTGAACACACGAGCGATCTTCTACAGTTGGGTGTAGATCTAAACACTGTCAACCCATTTCCTGCTGTCAAGTGGGAAGATAACTTGGATGTTGTTGCAGGGAATCAAGGGCTGTTCCCACTTCACCTACCTCAGAGATTGATATCGGAGAGTGACATGTGGATGAAATGGGGTGGATTTCTGATGCTGGGATACATTCGCAATTTCGTAAAACATTACTGCACAGTACAGGTCCTTCGCCCACGATGTTGTGCTGAAATGCTATCCTGCTCTAATATCTATGTCACCCTTCCCTCCCACATGGCCCTCCATTTCTCTATCATTCATGTAGCAAATTTCTTTCAATTTAATAATTCAAGAAATTCGAGAAAACGGGTATTTGATCTTGTTCTTCAACTGTTCTCTGAATTTAGCCTGTGTCATGGCATAAATAATCGTGTTTGAACAGCAACTTAGCTGTTGTAGCATGAACCCAACTTCTTGTATAAGAGCGTGTAGACCGTGCATCTGATTCCCCAACCACCACATTCGGCTGGAAATGAACCCGAACGTAAACAGCGCCCATAACAGTATGAAATTCCCTGAGATAACAAACAATAATGTGATGGAATTCCTTCGGTTTTACATCTCCGGATCTTTGGATCATTCCGCAGTGACGTGACTGTGGAGTCGCGCGCGGGCTCTGACGACTAAAATGTTTCTGACGGTTAGAGCATTCAGCAGCAGGATGAGCACAAACGGGACACGGGGTGAGAATCAAATGAAATATCTCGATTGTTCCCCACACCTCTGAAACACTAACACTGCTTTCCACGCCACAAAATGAGGGATTGTTACCCAGGCGATACTCTTTCATAAGTACGAAGTACCAAGTCGTATCCTTTAAACAAAGGAACGCCGTCACCGTTCCGAGAACCACGCCTGCCGTTTTCTCGGTGCAATATGTAGTTTTCAACTTTTGACAGCAGATGGCCACAAATCGATCAAATCTGAAGGTGACAGTGAACCAGACGGAACAGTCTGTTGATGCGTAAAGCAGCACAGAATGGATGTTACACAAAGGTAGAAACAACACAAAACGAAACTGATCCGGGTAGACAATCGGAATGTGCCTCAATGTGAGATCGAAGGTAACGACCAGTAGATCCGCGGCTGCCGTGCCGACCATATAGCGAGTGACACACTTCTCCTGATTCAGGATCATAATCACCATGAGGATGACTTGGAAAAGAGAAAAAGAAAAAAAGCCAGAAAACCGCTATCAAGCTGGAAGAAATAACCTGACCATGTTGGGTACATCTGTTGTGGATTGCCAGAAACAGTGATGGAGAGATGCAAGATTATATGCAACAGTCATCGGAAATGCATTCCACACTTCATGAACATAACGGGGAAAGAGCAAAATCCTCAGTGTTTTATCCAATAACTTTTCCTGAGACCTTTGAGTAAATGTGCAAGTCGGTTCTCTGTACATACACATAACATTTCGTTGGATGCAGTTTTTGCGAAATGAAATTCAACGACAATTTCGTCAACCAATATTGCGAAAACTGCAGTCCTAAGCGAAACTGAAAATAAACTTGGGATTTTTTTCTGTAACCTTGGAGCAAGTAATAGGAGAAGTCAACAAGAAATGCACACTACGCGTCTCTTCCATTACAATTGGCTGCGATTGTTTCTCATGAGCAGCGGTGGAGCGCACCAGGTGAAAAACAACATCACAAGTAATAATGTGACTGAATTAGTTTCTTACTGAAAGTGAAAACCTCACTCACAACCCCATCTCCCGCAACAGAAGCAAGACTCAATATTCTGAAAAGAAAATATCACACAGGACATGAACAGGGAGGAAAACGCACCGTCTTCTGTTATTTATCCAAGGAAATAAAATTGCTCGCCTGAGCCCTCCGAGAAACTTATTGTGCTAGAGAGAAGTTTGTATTCCGTTTCATGCCATTAACCGAGAGAAGGAATAGCGCCTGAACTCAGTCTTCATCTCTTATGTGAGTCGTAATAGAAAATGTTAATAAAAGAACAACGGCTAAAGAACTGAAACAGAATGACACAATAATGATGAATCACAGGCAATTAAGTTCGACAGGTATATTGAAAAGCATAAACTGTGGAGAAATAAAATTGTTCAATATCTCTGTCGTGTAAGATTTAAACGGTCTGAAGTGGAGGAATGGAACATGATGCAAAATAACGAGGGACAGTGGCGCAGTTGGTGTGAGATCGAGAAAAGCTAGGAGAGAAACAGAGGTTGAAAACATGAATGAAACGAAAAGATTGGCATATGCGGATCCACCAGTGCAGCCAAATCTTGAGCTGTTGATGCGATAAAATTATAGAAACAAGTTCAAACTCACGGGTCATTAATGACAGCCTGTTGCGACGTAAATAACAAGCAAATTTAAAACACATTGTAAAATCAGTACCTTAACATTAATACTTACCAGGAATA
Organism: Pristis pectinata; assembly: GCF_009764475.1. Taxonomy (NCBI): domain Eukaryota; kingdom Metazoa; phylum Chordata; class Chondrichthyes; order Rhinopristiformes; family Pristidae; genus Pristis; species Pristis pectinata. The sequence goes on from NW_026262547.1 coordinate 20,234, forward strand.
CCAATGGCAGCGAGCAGAGGGTAAAATATCTTTTGTATCTCCTTAAATTCTTCTTTCGTCCGCATCATTTCACGGATTGCTTCAAAAATGTTAGTCGACGGCATGGCTTTACTCCCATGCAAGGCGGACTGTCCATCTGTTGGAGATATCACACTTACGGTGTGAGGTGGTACAGTGCCCGCAGCTCCTTAAATGGAGCTGGGAGGAATCCCAGGTGACATCAGCAGGCTTCACAGCAATGGGCTTTAACGGCAGTCAGTGAACAAACAAAGGTAGACAACAGGGCATCCACCTGCTGACAACACACCTGCTGACAAATGAGTAGAATATGAATCAGGAGGAAAGATGTGGAGAACAGTTGTCTTTGTTGTTTCGAACACAGAAGGCGGATTCGTAGATAACTACAGGAATGAAAAAGTGAACAAACAGATATCCAGATATGTTGCTGATTTCTTATTTTCTTTCAATCCACTGGAATAAATTGCTTTAACTTACGGAGGAAATTGATTTAAAGTTGGATTATCCCGGGTCTGAAGGGTTTGTTCTTGCAAGTAGCTAGATGGGCTGGGAATGTTTTTCCCGGGCGCGACGAAGACTGAGCGGCGACCCTGATGGAGTATATAAAATCAGCAGCGGCAAAATAAGTGATTGGTCACATTCACTTTCCCAGGGTTGGAGAGTCTGAAACTAGAGGGCATTGGTTTAAGGTGAGAGAGCAAAGATTGAAAGCAAATCTGAATGGCATGATTTTCACACAGATGGTGATGGGTGGACAGAACGAGCCGCTAGAAGAAGTGGTGGAGGCAGTTAAAATTACAAACGTTTTAAAAGCATTTGAACAGGAACATGAATGGGAAAATGTCGAGCGACACAGGACTGAAATAAGAAGGTGGGACGGGCTTGAGTTCGCACTTCTGTCGAGATAGACCAGTTGGGCAGAAGGGCCTGTTTCCATGTTGCTTGACACCATGTCTTAGTGACACTTTGCGTTTGAACTTCTAAAAATGGGGGAATCACTTTAATGGAGACATTGGAGAAGTTGATAAAAGCTTTCTTGCACGAATCCGGGAATTTCGTTCCCTGATTTTTCCGTTGGCCTCATCCCGACCAAGAACATATAGGGTGCAGTGGTAGAATTAACTTGGCACATGCATTTAGTCGACAGCTTCTGCTCTGAGACTTCACAGAGAAGATTGCAGACACTATCAGTGTATGGACTGCACAATGATTGAGAGATTCTGCATTTACTGATGACAGAGGGGGTACTGAAGATCAGCGCGGACTCTTTGGGCGGAAGGGGCTGTTTCCGTGCCTTATGTCCCTTACACAATGATCTTCTCGTGAAATAAGCCATACAGCCTCCATAAATGCGCTAGATCTTCACTCTGCCGAATTGCCGCGGAGAGATGTCGTTTTCGAGCTGAACCATGAAAAGCATCCGCCGCCAACTCTCTCTTCAATGACCCAGTCTAATCTCCCTTTAGCGGATTCAAAAGACACACACAGTCTTCCCCCTTCTAGTCTTGGAATTAATAATTAATTAGACACTCTGCACGCTCTGCTCGACCCGCTCAGTACTTTATTTATACTGATACTCCGCGCTCTGGTTTGAACTACCTGCTGAAGGGAGTTTTCAGAGACGTTCCTTGCGGACGCAATGACCACGTCCCTGGGATGTGCCTCCCGTTCGGCCAGCTTGACGCCCGGTTTCAGAGAATCAGAGCCTGATGGGGGCTGTGGTACATTTGTTGTGCTGATATTTGAGCGGATGACAGGATTTTATCCGTGTGCACCTCCCAATTGAAAGAAGGGGCTTTGCAGAAGGTATGCGTAAGAGCAAGTCAGAGTAAGGAAGGGAGACCGCCAGAGACATTATGAACATTTGTGAACAGTGTGGTGCATCCACTGGTTCCGGAGAACTCCACTGTCTGCCACTCCCCAATCTGAAATAACAACTGTCGGTCAAGCACCACCCCTGTCAATTCTGAAAGAAGTTTGAATGAGATGGAGAAAGGTAAATGACGCTAAAGCAATGATTTTGAAAAAATAATCTAAACTCCGAGTTCAGGATGCAGGGGATCCACAATAAACCATGTAAGCCCTTCTACGGTATCGTTCTTAAATTGCATCTGTGAATGTGTTGTTGTGGCCGTGTGGTCAAAATTATAGCAGTGATGCGGAGTATCTGCCGGGAATTCTCAGGAAAAAGCTTGATATCTGATTGCCGCCTCAGGTAAGAGGTCTGAGAAGGAAAACATAATCATATTGCAGGGGTGAAAGAAAATGTCAAAATGCCCTGGTCGTGCTCGCATTCCTTATGTTCTATTGCTTCATTTGAACCACTGTCTTGAGCAAGTGACCGGATTTTTTGTTCTCAGCAGAATAGACGATGCTAATCATTTTCCTGAATTATCTCAAATTTACATAAACCAGTGAATTTGTTGATGTATGATTCGAAGAAATTTGAACGATGTCAGACTGCTTGTCTCTCAAAAGTGTCCTGTAATTTCACCAAATAATGGCTGCTTTGCCCCAGGTCTACTCCTCTTTTCTCTGCCCCTTCTACAGTCTGGGATTCCCTGAAATTTCAATAATGTAAGTACGTCCTTCTCTCGTCGTCCAGCGATTCAACATCCACAACCCTCCAGGGAAGGGTGTCGAGCATTTCGCTGGCTTGTGACGCACTTCAGTTTTAAATGTCTGCCTAGCGTCCTGTGGCTCTGGCATACACCCCCAGAAGGTGGTCCGAGAGGGTAGTCATAGCACGTATTAACCCCAGCATCCTGAACAACCTCGACCCACGGAAACCGTCTACTGCCGAAACAGGCCCAGAGTGGATGCCTTCTCCCTGGCCCAACACTCATCTTTGGAGCATATGGATAGTAAAGACAACTATGTTCGGCTATTTTTTATTGACTATGGGTCCACCGCAATACTGTCAATGCAAGAAAACTCAGCTTCAAACCCCTAAACCTGCAACTGAACATCTGTCTTTGAGACTGGACCTTTGCTTGCTGAACAACAGACCGCTATCATTCAGGATGGGTAACAACACATCCACGACGATTATCCTCAACGCTGATTCCCCACAAGGCTGCGTCCTCAGCCCCCTACTCTACTCACCACACACTCACGACTGCGTGACCTGATCCTGCTGGAACTCTTTCTACAGTTTTGCAGATGCTACCACGGTGTGGAACATATCTAATGATATAATGATTCGGAATAAAGGAAAGAGACATAGAGGCAAGCAACATGAAGTCATGACAAAAACCTTTCCCTCAATATCATCAAAACTAAAGAGTTGGTCATTGATATCAGGAAGTGGGGCGGTGCACATGGTCCTTTTAGCAGTGCTGAGGTCGAGAGGGTTGAGAACTTTAAGTTCCTCGGAGTGAACATCACCATTAGCCCGTGCTGGTCCAACCACGTTCATCCCAGGGCCAAGAAATCTGCACTTCCTGAGGAGACACAAATAAATTTAGCAAGTTTCCCTTTGACTCTCACCAATTTTAATTGGTGTACCAGACGTAAATAGCATTCCATCCGGCTGTTTCACGATTTGTTATGGCAAATGCTCTGCCGTAACTGCAAGAAACTGCAGGGAGTTGTGGAAATGGGTGGGCACAACAGTGCCTCGTGCTGCCTGTCTGCACTTACACCGGAAACGTCGACCATTCCTTGCCTTCCGCAGACGTATGACCTGCTGAGACTCTCCGGTGATTTTGTTCTACTTCAGATCCCATCATCTTCAGTACCTTCTGTGTCTTACCTTCTACAGAGAGTTGTTTTCAGGTGTGAATCTGTTAAATGTGTGGATGTCTCTTTACAGTGCACTACATTGAAAGCTGTAACGGAAAGCACCGTTCATATTACTCATGGCCAAGGGAGAGAGGATGCGTTATTTTGGGTTCTGCCATTTTGTTCTAATATCTCCTTAATTTCAGCCTTGACCGCACACAGTACCTGAACAATCTCCCACTACATTTTTATTTTGGAGTTTAAAAAAATCAATTGCTGGAGGAATTCTGCGTGCTAGGCAGATTTTGTGGAGGTAGAAGGATAGACTGCGCTTCGGGTCAAGACGCTGCCTCAAGATGCGATATCAGGGAGGAGGTAGCGAATATAGAGTGTTGAGGCTGAGTGGCTGGCAGTTAAGCAGAGGGTTGATGGTTAGATGGAGCCAGGTGGGGGGCGGTGTTTGGAGGTCGGAGCAGAGGCTTGAAGGTGAGAAACGGAGACTACAATGGGCCGCAGATTGTGGAATCTAACAGTTAAAATGGTGAAAGGTGGAACCACATAAGAGAGGGGTGATATGCAGATAGCACCAGTGGAGGAGGGAATAGGAGGCCGCATGGGTTAGTTGAGTGAGTGATAGGCAGATAGAATCAGGTCGGGAAGGAATGGAGGCCCACTGTTACGTGGTTAAGCCCGTGCATGACGGATAGATTGGTTCAGATGGGGAATGAGAGAGAAACTGGATAACACGGAGATGGGAATAGGTCAGAAG
>NW_026262548.1:0-23813 GCF_009764475.1 Pristis pectinata
CCTAATACTGACCAGGGTCAATATCCACCTCTCCCTCAACCGAAGCTCAGAAACTGAGGACTTTGATATTCATGAACCGGAACACGTGAATATTGTTCACTCCTCAGACATCTTCCCCGGACCACTGAACCAGGGTTTCTCACCTGCCTGTTGGTCAAGGTGATGCCGTTATTTTCCATTTACTGGTTGATTTCACTGATCTATAATCCAGGTTTCCAGCAGACAACCCAGGTGTCGGGTACAACCACCTCCAACTCTGAATCCAAGAAGAGGTTTCCACATTTGATTTCCCTCTCTGTGAATCTGCTGACGTTGCTCCAAGCCCGCTGTCATGTTTGTGTTATTTCCCTTCTCACAGTGAACGTGCTAACGATTGTTGTCTTGTCGCGGGAAAGGGCGGTCTCTCCAAAGGTGTCACTCTCTACCTGGTGGCCATTGCAACGGCGCATCTACTGGTCGCAGTCCTCGACCTGATACTTCGGCAGATTCCGATTGTTTATCCGGGATCGTTTTCTTTCCTGAGGTGCATCCGCGTGTGTAATATCCACGCCGTCCTGCTCTACGCAGCCACCGACTGTTCTGTCTGGTTCACCGTCGCTTTCACCTTTGATCGGTTTGTGGCCATTCGTTGTCAGAAGCTGAAAGCGAAATATTGCACCGGGAGAACGGCGGCTGTGGTTCTCGGGACGGTGACCGTGCTGAGCCGCTTCAAGAACATTTTCTGGTATTTCATGCTCTCAGGATACTACGCGTTTAATAATTTTCCTTGGTTTTGCTATGAAAGCTACGATGGTCTGTTCTCAGTGGATTGGACCGCAGTCGAGTTCCTCCATCACCTCCTCACGCCTGTGATCCCATTTGTCCTCATTATCCTGCTCAATGCTTTCACCATCAGTCATGTTTTAGTGGCGAGCAGAGCCCGCAGGAGTCTCCGGGGTCACAGCAGTGGGGAACGTCCCAGAGACCCGGAGATGGAGAGCCGCAGGAAATCGCTCATTTCACTGTTGGTTGTGTCGGGGAATTTCATCGTGTTGTGGGCGCTGTTTACGGTGCATTCTGTGTGGCTCCGATTGTTTTACATTGATGCGGCTGGGTTCCACCTATGACCATAAGGGAACTGAACCTCATGCTGCAGCTCCTGAGCTGCTGCACAAACACGGCTCTTTACGCAGTGAGCCAGACTAAGTTCAGGGAGCAGCTGAATGAGGTGGTGAAATCTCCCCTCACTGTCATTGTGAGATGCACTCAGAGCGGAGCGGAGCCGAGAAATCCGCGCCGCTCCTCCTCCTAAACCGACTCCATCTCTCCCACTCCAAACACACTGGGGGGAACAGGCAGAATCGGGCCGGGATTTGTGAACTGGAAGGAATATCGTCTCATCCCTGTGACTTTGTTTTGTTCTAAATGAGCTTTTTCCTTGAACAAATTGTTTAAATCATGTTTAATTTGTTTTACTTGAGAATGCTGCTGATATAACGCGATGTGCCTGTGGTGCCGCTGCAAGTACGTTTTTCATTGCAGCTGTGCGTTCGTGTACTTGAGCATCTGACAATAAACTCGACCTTGACTTTGACTTTGAATTATCTGAAGTCGGTTCTTCTCGGCAGAATGACTTCACGCCGTTTGAGGTTTTCCGTCACAGATCCACAGACCTGGCTTGAAAAACAATGTACAGCACAGGAAAAGACCCTTCGGCCCACAATGTTGTGCTGGACTAATTAAACAAGTTTTTAAATGTTTAAATAATCTAATCTTTCTGCCTACACAATGTCCGTAACCCTCCATTCCCTGTGCATCCATGTGCCCCAATCGTATTTCCCTCCACCACCACATCTGACAGAGCAATCCAGGTACGCATCACTCACTGGTTAAAAATAGCTTCCGCACACATCTCCTTTGAATTTCCCACCTCTCACCTAAAAGGCATTTACTCTGGTATCAGACATTTCGTCCCTCGTTAAAAGATACCGGCTGTCTACTCTATCTATGACACTTCTAATCTTATGATCTGCTATCAGTTCTCGCCTCAACCTCTCCCGCTCCAGATAAAACAACCCAAGTTTGTCCAACTTCTCCCAACAGCACATGCCCTCTAATCCAAGCAGCAGCCTGGAATTTTGGCACTCTCTTCAAAGACTCCACATCCTTCCTGTAACGGAGCGATCAGAACAGAATGCAACATTCCAGATGTGGCCTAAACAGAGATACAACAGCAGTGAGATAACATCCAGACTCTTGAACTCAGTTCCTTGATTTATAGAGGCAAACATTCCACACACCGTACTCACCGACCTCTCAACCTGTGCAGCCACTTTCAGAGAGCTATGGATATCCACCACAAGATCCTTCTATCCATCAACACCGTTGACAGTGTTGCCATTAACAGTATTCAGTCACTTTATATTTGATCTCCAGAAGTGCAACACCGATCATGTAGCCGTATTAAACCGCATCTGCCAATTCTCCGCCCATATCTGCAACTGACCTATATCCCACTGTACCCTTTGTCAATCTTCAACACAATCCACAACACCACCAATCTTTGTATCGGCTGCGGACTTACTAACTCACCCATCCACATTTTCATCCAGGTTGTTTTGATATATCACTAACAGCGGAGGTGCCTGTACGGTCCCCAATAGTCACAGAACTGCAACCAGAATTAGTCCCATCGATCAATACCCTCTGTATTCTATGGGCAAGCCACTTCTGAATCCAAGTGGCCAAGTCACGGTGGATCGCACGTATCTTCACGATCAGAATCAATTTATTATCACCGTTTTATATGCCGCAGCAGTATAGTGCAAAGACATAAAGCTACGAGAAATAGAGAATAAATATACAGTACAAAATAAGCAACAATCAGGTAGTGTTCATAAACCGTTCAGAAATCTGATGGTCTCGAGGAAGAAACCGCTCCTGGATCGTTGAGTGAGGGTCTCCCTGATGCCAAAAACGGAAACGCTATTTCTCGGATGGTGAGGCTCCGCAGTGATGGATGCTGCATTCTTGACGCACCGCCTCTTTAAGATGTCCTCGATGCTGGGGTGTGGTATTGTTCTTCCGGTGATGGAGCTGGCTGACTTCGTAACCCTCTGCAGCCTCTTTGAATCCTGTGCATTGGTGCCTCCGGACCAGCAAACAGTCAAAATGCTCTCCACCTTCAGCTATAGAAATCTACAAGACCAAAGAACAATTGAACACTACAGCATAGAAAACTAGCTATTTGGCCCTTCTATTCTGTGCCGAAACTTTCTTCCGCTAGTCCCATTGAACTGCACCCAGTCCGTAACCCTCCACACCTCTCCCATCCATGTATCTACCCAATTTATTCTTAAAACTTAAGTGAGCCCGCATTTACCACGTCAGCTGTCAGTTCCTTCCACACTCCCACCCCTGAGTGTAGAAGTTCCCCCTAATGTTCCCCTAAACCTTTCACCTTTCACCCTGCAGTCATGTCCTCTCGTACTTATCTCTGTTCATCTAAGTGTAAAGAGCCTACTCGCTTTTACTTTGTCCATACTCCTCATAATTTTGTAAACCCCCATCAAATCTCCCCTCATTTTTCTGTGCTCAAGGAATAAAGTCCTAACCTGTTCAATCTCTCGTGTAACCAGGCAACATATTAATAAATCGTCTCTGCACTCTTTCTATCTTAATGATATCCTTCCTATAGTTAGGTGACCAGAACTGCACACAATACTCCACATTTGGCCTCGCCAATGTCTTATACATCCTCACCATAACATCCCAACTCCTATCGTCCGATACTCAAAGCTTGCAGAGGGATCTCGACCAACTGGAAAAATGGGCCAGAAAATGGCAGATGGGATTTAATGCAGACAATTGGGTGTTGCATTTTGGAAGGAAAACAACAAGGTAGAACATACACAGTAAATGTTAGGGAACTGTGGAGTGCGGAGGAACAAAGGGCTCAGGGAGGTCAGATACATAATTCCCTGAAAATGGCATCACAGGTAGAGAGGTTTGCAAAGAAAGCTTTTGGCATCCTGGCATTCATAAATCAAAGTTCCTGGGAGGGTTTCTGGGAGGGTGCCAGGAACTTTGGAGAGAAAGCAGGAGAGCTTGGAAGCCCCATCCGTCCCCTCCGTTCCCACACACCCCATCCCCCTCCTCTCCCACCTCCCCCTCCCCCACTCACTCCGACACACCTCCTCTCCCACCTCCAGATCCCCATTCCCCTCATCTCCATCCAGTCCAATCCACTCCCCACCACCCTCCCCTCACCAACACCCTCCTCTTCCCATTCCCATCCCCTCCATTTCATCCCCTCCCCTACCAATACACAGTCAATTTCCCCTCCCACCTCCATCTCCTATTCCCCTCCACTCCTCTCCCATTCCGCACCCCTCCATCCCATCCCTCTCCCTCCCACCACCTCCCTCACCCATCGAGACTACAGACCTCTTCGGTTCACACCCCAATCTCGCGCCGACAACCAACTCTCCCCGGAGGTCTACCCCTTGTAGCCGCGAGCTCGGAGGTGAAGGGTTATTACTGTGGCAGGAGGTCGATGACCGGTGGCGTCCCACAGGGATCCGTACTGGGACCCGCTGTCTGTGATGTATAGACATGTCCTGGATGGATGGATCAGTAAGTTCGTAGACGGGCACAGTGCAGGCAGAAAGGGTTTAGTTTAATTCAGCACAGTATCAGTACAGGCACTGTGGGCCGAAGGGTCTGTTTCTGTGATGTCTTGTGAGTTTTCTCTGCGGTTTCCTTGCGCACACTGTCAATGCGGCGCAACACCACTGGGTGTCAGTGTTGTCCACAAATCAGGAGCGCCTTTGATTGCGGGAAAACAACAACGGATGGAGATATTGCCCACACACGGGAGCTGATCCCAGAGACAGGGAGGGGTACAGGGGAGGGAGGGGTGACGGAGACGAGGAGGGTTGTAGGGGAGGGAGGGAGGGGAGCCGGAGAAGAAAAGCCGTTTAGGGGAGTGAGGGGCTGACAGAGACAGGGAGGGGTGTAGCGGAGGGATGGAGGGGCTACCGGAGACGGGGTGCAGGGACGCTATGGGTTTGGAACTGGGACGCAGTGGGGTTGGGCACCGGGACGCACGGAGGGATCTCGCCCCCGAGGACTCCCCCAACCCTCAACCTACAACAGAGAATTTCTTGAGACCGGCGTTCCTGACCCACTCCTGTTTATTTCGGCACCTCCGGGGTGGCGGTGGGGCGTGGTGGGGGTGTCGGTATGTGAGGGCCCCACTCGCCCAAAACTCAGACTCCACGATGTGTCTCTCCTGCGTTGCCCCACCCTTCCCACTGGGAGACGCCTCACCCAACGGCGGAACCCGCAGTCACTGGGAGAAGCTTCACACAACGGGTTGACACCCCACCCAACGGGAGGCCCTTCAGCCAACATAAGATCCCTCAGCCCTCACCAAACCGGAGAATCTTCACCCAATGGGAGTCCATTCACCCCTCACCTACTTGGAGACCCCTCACCCTTCACCCAACTGGAGACCCCTCACACCTCACCCAACAGGGAAACGTTCACCCGAACGGGAGATCTCCCAGACAACTCACACAGGGAGACGTCCCACCCTACCCTCCTCCGCCGCGGGACACTCCCTTCACATGGCCTCTATGGCCACTGGAGACGGTAGGTGCCGGAATCTCCCTCTTCCTCATCGTTCCCATCTCCTCACACCTCCCCCAGACCGACCCCCTTCAGTCCACCCGCCACCCAGATTTCTCGAACCGATCCGTGAACGATTGCCCCCCCCCCCCCCCCCCCGCAGACACCGCTAAGTCCACCGACGGGATCCTCGCTGCGGCCGCTCAGACCCCGAGCACGTCAGCCCAGTGACCCTGGTGGGGGAGAGAAGAGAGGAAGGTTCATAGTTCAACATGGGGGGGCAGAGGTGGAGAGCGGGGGGGGGGAGAGAGAGATGGGGGAGAGAGGATGGATATAAAGAGTGGAGGGAAAGAGGCGGAGAGAGCTAGGGAGAGACAAGGGCGAGAGAGGGGAGAGATGGGGAGAGAGATGGAAGTAATGAGGAGAGAGAAGTGTGGGAGAGAGAGGGGAGAGTGCAGAGAGGGCGATAGCGAAGGGGAGGTGGGGAGAGATGGGAGAAAGAGGTGGAGAATGGGGAGGGAGGGGAGAGAGAGTGGGAGAGAGAGGGGAGGGGGAAGAGGTGTGAGAGATAGGAGGGGAAGGGGCAGAGTCGGAGAGATGGGAGAGGACGGAGAGAGGGGAGAGGAGAAGGGGAGGGGGAAGGAAATGGGTGGGGAGAGAGGATGAGAAAGCGGGGAGGGGAGAAATTGTGGGAGAGTGAGGAAGTGTTGGGGAGTGGGGGAGGGGGGGAAAGCTTTCAGAGAGAGGGGAGAGAAGGGCAGAGGGGAGAGTGGAGAGAGAGGAGGAGGTGAAGAGAAGGGAGAAAGGTGGTGAATGGGGAGGGAGGGGAGAGAGAGTGGGAGAGAGAGGGGGAGTGGGTGAGAGGAGGAAAGGGGGAGAGGGAGGGGAGAGAGAGGTGGAAGATAAGAGAGGGGAGAGAGGGGAGAGATGGGGAGAGTGGGGGAAGAGGTGTGAGAGAGAGGGGGAGAGTGGGAGAGAGGAGGAGGGGAGAGGAGAGGAGGAGGGGGAAAGTGGGGAGACGGATAGAAAGGGACAGTGGGGAGGAGGGGAAGATGGGGAACGGGGAAGGAGATGGGTGAGAGGGGGTGAGAGCGGGAAGAGGGAGAAAGTGGGGGAGAGTGAGCGAGGGAGGGGGTGTGAAGGGGAGAGAGGGGGGAAAGCTTTGAGAGGGGAGAGAAGTATGAAAGAGGCAGAGGGTGGAGAGAGTTGGGAGAGAGAGAGGGGAGAGAGTGGGGAGAGACGAAGGAGAGAGACGGGTGCAGAGCTTGGGGAGAGAGGAGGAGAGGACCAGAGAGGGGAAGTGCGGGAGAGAGTTGGCGGGGAGAGGGGAGAGTTGGAGGAGAGGGGAAAGTGGAGAGAGAGGAGGAAAGGGGTGGAGAATCTGGACAGAGTGGAGAGGGGGATAGGTGGTGTGAGAGGGGAGAGAGAGGTGGATAGGGGAGAATGGGGAGAGTGGGGTAGAGATGAGGAGAGAGAGGAGAGATGTGAGAGAGACGAGGGGGAGAAAGTGGGGAAGAGAGTGTGGGGATTGGGGGGAGTCAGAGCGGAGAGAAGTATGAGAGGGAGGGAGGGAGAGGTGGGAGAGAGAGGGGAGGGATGGAGAGAGGGGCAGATAAGAGGGGAGGGAATGGGGAGAGACGAGGGTGCGAGACGAGTGCTGGGGAAAGAGGGGGAGAGATGGGCAAGGAGCGGGGAGAGATGGGGATTGGGGGAGAGAGTTGGAGAGGGGAGAGGGGGAGAAATGGAAGAGGGGAAAGTGGAGAAAGGGGGAGAGGGGTGGAGAGGATGTGGAGAGGGTGGAGAGGGGAGAGGGGGAGATAGGGGTGAGAGGGGCAGAGAGAGGTGGAGACGGCGGAGTGGGTGGAGAGACGTGTTGAGCGGGTGGGAAGAGGTTTAGTGGGAGAATAGGTGGCCAGAGGGAGGAGAGAAGAGAGGGATTGATAGGGCGATGTGAGGGGTACATGGGGAGAGGAAAGTGGAGGGGGTTAGAGGGGGGAAAGAGGGTGAGAGAGAGGGTCGAGAGGGGGATAGAGAAGAGAGAGAGGTGAGAGAGCGGGCAGCAAAGGGTACAGGGGAGAGAGAAGGAGAGGGCGTGGAAGAGGGAGAGCGGGAGAGTAGGGAGAGAGGGTGGAGTAGGGGGAATTGGTATTGGTATTGGTTTATGATTGTCACTTGTACCGAGGTACAGTGAAAAACCTGTCTTAGTAAATGATCTTTTAGGTCAATTCATTACACAGTGCAGATACATCAAGTCAGTACAGAGTTTATTGATGTAGTACAGGTGAAAAAACAATAACAGTACAGAGTAAAGTGTCACAGCTATAGAGAAAGTCTAGTGCAATAAGATGCAAAGTCACAACATGGTAGATCATAAGGTCATGAGGTCATAGGTCATAGCCCATCTCATTCTATAAGGGAACTGTTCAATAGTCTTATCACATATGGGTAGAAGCTGTCCTTAAGTCTGGTGGTACGTGCCCTCAGGCTCCTGTATCTTCTACCCGATGGAAGAGGAGAGAAGAGAGAATGTCCCGGTTGGGTGGGGTCTTTGATTATGCTGCTGCTTCACCAAGGCATCGAAAGATAAAGACAGTCAAAGGTGTCCGTAATGCGCTGGGCTGTGTCCACAACTCTCTGAAGCTTCTTGCGGTCTTGGGCAAAGCAGTTGCCGTACCAAGCCGTGATACATCCAGATAGGATGCTTTCTATGGTGCATCGGTAAAAGTTGGTGAGTGTCAAAGGGGACAAATAAAATTTCTTTAGCCTCCTGAGGAAGTAGCGGCGCTGGTGAGCTTTCTTGGCCATGGAATCCATGTGGTTTGTCCAGGACAGGTTGTTGGTGATGTTCACTCCCAGGAACATGAAGCTATCAACCCTCTCGACCTCAGCACCATTGATGTAGACAGGTGTATATAGACCTCCCCCTTTCCTGAAGTCAATGACCAGCTCTTTTGTTTTGTTGACATTCAGGGAAAGGTTGTTGTCATGACACCATTCTACTAAGCTCTCTATCTCCCTCCTGTACTTCGACTCATCACTGTTTGAGATACGGCCTACAACGGTGGTATCATCTGCAAACTTGTAAATGGAGTTAGAGCAGAATCTGGCCACACAGTCATGAGTGTATAGGGAGTAGCGTAGAGGGCTGAGGACGCAGCCTTGAGATGCACCAGTGTTGAGAATAATCGTGCCGGAGGAATTGCTGCCTATCCTCACTGATTAGGGTCTGTTTGTTAGAAAGACATGGATCCAGTTACAAAGGGAGATGTTGAGTCCTAGGTCTCGGAGTTTGGTGACCAGCTTGCTTGGTATTATTGTATTGAAGGCAAAACTGTAGTCAATAAACAATAGTCTAACGCAAGTGTCTTTACTGTCCAGATGCTGCAGAGCTGAGTGAAGAGCCAGGGAGATGACATCCGCTGTAGACCTGTTTCGGCGATTGGCGAATTGCAATTGGTCCAGGTTGTCTGGTAGGGTGGAGTTGATCCGTACCATGACCAACCTCTCAAATCACTTCATGATGGTGGATGACAGAGCGACTGGCCGGTAGTCATTGAGGCATGCTACCTGTTTTTTCTTTGGTACCGGGATGATAGTGGTCTTCTTAAAACAGGAGGGAACCTGAGATTGAAGCATGAAGAGGTTGAATATGTCCGCAAATACTTCTGCCAGTTGATCAGCACAAGATCTGAGCACGCGGCCCGGGACACCATCTGGGCCAGGTGATTTACTCATGTTCACTCTTCGGAAGACTGATTCTACGTCCTCCACTGTGATCACAGGTAAAGCTACGTTGGTGTCTGTCAGAGCGGATGGTGACAATCCACTTCCTTTTTGTTCAAAACGTGAATAGAGTGCGAGAGAGAGAGAGAGGCGAGAGAGAGAGGAGAGAGAGATGGGGAATGAGGGGGGTAGATCTAAGGAGGAGAGAGGGGCGAAATACAGAAGTGAGTTAGGGGAAGAGAGAGTGGGGGAGGGAGAGTGAGGGGGAGAGAGATGAGGAGAGAAAGAATTGGAAGAGAGAGGGGGTGAGAGTGGGGAGAGAGTGGAGAGGGCGAGAGAGAGAGGGAGAGAGAGGAGTGCGAGAGGGAAGAGAAAAGAGAGGGTGGAGGATAGGAGGAGAAAGAGAGGGAGAGGGGGAGAGGGGGAGAGAGAAGGAGGGAAAGAGTGGGGAAAAGAGGGGTGGAGAGAGGCGGGAGGAGCGCTGTGAGACCCACACCAGTTACCCCCGCCCAACCATCCTCGGACTCTCCGACAACAGCAAGAGGGGACAGGAAACGGGCGGAAGCACATCCATCGAGGGAGGAGGGGACGATGTCAGATGCTCCCTCCATCAAGCCCTCCCTCCCCAACACCAGGCTCTCCCCGCTGACTCCCACCTCCATTACTGCCCCCCGCCCCACTCTCCTGTCGATGGGAAGAGGGGGTCGACGGACCCTCGGTCGCCACTGAGACCCTGCCGTCGGATCAGGTGACCCCAGAGCATGAACTGTCCGCAGTTGAAGGTCACAGGGCAGAGTTCAGAGGGGTGTCCGAAGAGTGTCGAGTGAAAGCGAGACGGAGACATGGGGATGGTGTGCGTGGGGGGGGGGGGGTGGCGGGAGGAGACGCGTTCGCAGAGGGAGGGGCGTGCAACGGCTCCTACCCTGGACACAGACCCAGCTTCTTGGGTTCTCCCTGCATGAAGCTCTTGACCAAGCAGATGTTGTGGGATCGTGCTGTGTACCGGGGTAGACACACGAGACAAACACCCTGTGCTCCTGCGGCTGGTGTATGGGTAGGGGACCGAGAGAGAGGGAGATCAGTCGGATCCAGGGCTAACCAGCCCGGCACAGCAACACACCACAAAACCCCAAAATCTCCCAAAACACCCCAACCTCCAACGCCCCACAAAACCCCAACACCACCCACAATACCCCAACCTCCAACACCTCCCACAACACCCCAACGTCCAACACCTCCCACAACAGGCCAACACCTATAGAACTGCCCACAACGCCCCAAAACCTACAACACCATTCACAACACCCCAACACTTCGCAACACCCCCCACCACAACCTCCAACACAGTCCGCAACACCCCAATACCTCCATCACTACCCATAACTTCTCAATACCTCCATCATCACCTACAACACTCCAGCACCTCCACACAGCCCACAACACACTATCACCTCAAACACCGTCCACAACACACCAACACCTCCAACACCGCCCACGACACCACACAAAACACCCCAGCACCTCCAACACCTCCCACAACACCGCACTACCTCCATCATCGCCCACGACACCCCAACACCTCCCACAGCGCCCCAACATCTCCAGAAACTCCCACACTACCCCAACATTCACCACTGCCCAATACACCCCAAGACCTCTAACACCGCCCACAGCACGCCACACTTCCACCACAGCTCACAACACCACAACTTTCATCACAGTATATCACAGTACGCTTTGTTTTTAAACACAGTTTTTAGTGGTCGAGTGGGGACTGGACCGCACAGGAGCGGAGCGCGCAGTTTAAAAAGCTAACCACCCATACAGCGGACAGCGTCGGAGCGGGTAGAGGAGTGAGAGGGTGCAGAGTGTTCTGGGCTTTGGCTCAAGGGTCTTCGGCGAAAACGGGTAAGGCAGGTGAGTAGCTGGAAGGTAGGCAAAGGTAAGGTTACCTGTTATCTGTGATAAATATTTAAGTTGAATATCAGGAGGGGTAAGTAAGAGGAGCGGCCAGTGAGGAGAGGCCGGCGTGTGAGTGGCTCAGGGTAGGAGTGGAGACTTGAGGTTTTGGCTCAAGGGGCTTCGGCGAGCACAAGCTGAGGAGGTGCTTGTTCCTTGAGAGGTAAGGCCGATAATTTCCTTTAAGTTAAATAAAGTCGGATTGGGTAATGAAGGCAACAACTGGGGAAGTTGTGTGCTCCGAATGCAGTATGTGGGAAGTCAGGGACAGCAGGCTTGTCCCTTATGACGACAACTGTGAAAGGTGCATCCAGATGCAGCTCCTGGAAAACCGTGTTAGGGATCTGGAGCTGGAGCTTGATGAACTTCGGATCATCGGGAGGAAGAGGCAGACATAGATAGGAGCTTCAGGGAGATAGTTACACCTAAAAGTCAGGAGGCAGGTAGCTGGGTGACTGTTAGGAAAGGGAAGGGGATTAGACAGAAGAAGCAGTGCACCTCTGTGTCCGTTCCCATCAACAGTAATTATACCGTTCTGGATACTGCTGGTGGGGACGACCAACTAGGGACAAGTTGTAGTGGTCAAGTCCCTGGCACGGAGGCGGGACCCTCATCTCAGATAGGAGGGAGGGTAAAGAGGAGAGCCGTAGTGATAGGGGATTCAATAGTTAAGGGGACAGATAGGAGGTACCGTGGGAGAAATCGAGAATCCCGGATGGTCTGTTGCCTCCCTGGTGCCAGGGTCCGTGATATCTCAGATAGATTTCTTGATATTCTCAGGAGGGAGGGTGAGAAACCAGATGTCGTGGTCCATGTTGGAACCAATGACGTGGATAGGAAGAAGGAGGAGGACCTGCAAAGATAGTTTAGGGAATTAGGTGCAAAGTTGAAGGACAGGATCTCCAAGGTTGCAATCTCAGGATTGCAACCAGTGCCACGTGCTAGTGCGGCTAGAAATAGGAGGATCATGCAGGTAAATACGTGGCTAAGGAAATTGTGCAGGAGGGAGGGCCTCAGGTTTTTGGATAATTGGGCTTTGTTCCCGGGAAGGTGGGATCTGTTCCGAAGAGACGGTTTACACCTGAACTGGAAGGGGACTAACATATTTGAGGGTAGGTTTGCTAGTGCTGCTCCAGTGGGTTAAAACTAGATTTGCAGGGGCAGGGGAACCAGAGTGTTAGAGAAGAAAGTGAGGAGGAAGATGATCGTCCGAGGTCTTCAGGTATGGACAGAAATCAAAGGTGTGTACATGATATTAATGTTCTCAGGTGCATCTATTTCAATGCAAGGAGTATTGTTTGTAAGGCGGATGAGTTTAGGGCGTGGATTGGCACGTGGGATTACGATGTTATTGCTATTAGTGGGACATGGTTGAAGGAGGGGCAGGACTGGCAGCTTAATGTTCCGGGCTTCCGTTGTTTCAGACGTGATAGATGGGGAGGGATGAAAGGGGGAGGAGTGGCATTACTGGTCTGGGAACAGATCACGGCTGTGCGTAGACAGAACAACCTGGAGAGTTCGTCCACTGAGATCATGTGGGTGGAGCTGAGCAAAAGGAAAGGTGTGGCTGCACTAATAGAGTTGTATTATGGACCGCCCAATCGTCAGAGAGAATTGGAGGAACAAATCTGTAGGGAGATAGCAGACTGATGTAAGGAACAGAAAGTTGTAATAGTCGGGGTTTTTAACTTTCCATATATTTACTGGGACTCCCACACTGCGAAAGGGTTGGATGGCTTGGAATGTGTTCAGGCAAGTTTTCTAAATCAATATATAGAGGTACCAACCAGAGAGAATGCAATACTTGATCTCCTATTAGGGAACCAGGCAGGTCAGGTGACAGAAGTATTTGTAAGTGAGCATTTTGGGTCCAGTGACCATAATGCAATTAGTTTCAAGATAATTATGGATAAGGATAGGTCTGGGCCTCGAGTGGAGGTTCTAAATTGGAGAGAGGCCAATTTTGTGGAAATGAGAAAGGATCTAGGTGGGTGGATTGGGACAAGCTATTTTCTGGCAAGGATGTGCTCAGTAAATGGAAAGCCTTCAAAGACGAAATTTTGAGAGTGCAGAGTTTGAATGTTCCTGTCAGGATTAAAGGTAAAGGTAACAAGCATAGGGAACCTTGGTTTTCAAGGGATATTGGTGAGCTGATTAAGAAAAAGAGAGAGGTGTATAGCAGCTATAGGCAACTAGGAACAGATGAGGTACTTGCAAAGTATAGGAAATGTAAGAAAATACTCAAAAAGGAAATCAGGAAGGCTAAAAGAAAACATGAGGCTGCTTTGGCAGATAATGTGAAGGTAAACCCAAAGGGTTTCTAGAGGTATATTAAGAGCAAAAGAATAGTAAGAGACAGAATTGGTCGCCTAGAAGTTCAGAGTGGTTGTATATGTGTGGAGCCTCAGGAGAAGGGGGAGGTCTTAAATAGTTTTTTTTTGCATCAGTATTTACCCAGGAAACTGGCATCGTGGATATGGAAGGAAGGGACACAAGCACTAGTGTCAAGGAACATATAGAGATTAAAAAAGAGGAGGTACTTGATGCTTTACAGCGAATAAAGATAGATAAATCCCCAGGGCCTGACAAGATATTTCCTCGGACCTTGAGAGAGACTCATGTAGAAATTGCAGGGGCCCTGGCAGATATATTTAAAATGTCCTTAGCCGCGGATGCGGTGCCAGAGGACTGGAGGATAGCTCAGTTGTTTCATTGTCTAAGAAATGCTCGAAGAGTAAACCAGGTAATTACAGGCCAGTGAACCTGACATCAGTAGTGGGTAAATTATTGGAAGGTGTTCTGAGAGATAGGACATTTTAGTATTTGGACAGCCAAGGGCTGATTAAAGATAGTCAGCATGGCTTTGTGCGTGGTAGATCGTGTTTAACGAATCTTGTGGAGTTTTTTGAGGAGGTCACTAAGAAAGCAGATGATGGTAAGGCTGTGGATGTTGTCTACATGGACTTTAGTAAGGCCTTTGACAAGGTCCCACATGGGAGATTAGTTCAGAAGTTTCAGTCAATGGGTATCCATGGAAAGGTTGTAAACTGGATATGAAATTGGCTGAGTGGGAAAAGACAGAGAGTGGTTGTGGATTTTTTTCAGATTAGAGGACTGTGACTAGTGGTGTGCCTCAGGAATCTGTGTTTGGGCCATTTTTGGTTGTTGTATATATCAATGATCTAGAACAAAATGTGGTAAATCGGATTAGTAAGTTTGCGGATGACACTAAGTTTGGAGGTGTTGTGACAGTGAGGAAGGCTTTCAAAGCTTGCACAGGGATCTGGACCAAATGGAAAAATGGTCCAGAAGATGGCAGTTGGAACTTAATTCAGACAAGTGCGATGTGTTGCATTTTGGAAGGACAAATCAAGGTAGGACATACACAGTAAATGGTAGGGCACTGAGGAGTGCGGAGGAACCAAGGGATCTGGGAGTTCAGATGCATAATTCCCTGAAAGTAGAGTCACAGGTAGACATGGTGTAAAGAAGGCTTTTGGAATCCTGGCATTTATAAATCAAAGTATTGTGTATAGGAGCTGGCATGTTTTGGTGAGGTTGTATATGTCATTGGTGAGACCAAATTTAGAATATTGTGTGCAGTTATAGTCGCCGTACTACAGGAAGGATGTCAGTAAGATTGAAAGAGTGCAGAGGAGATTTACTAGAATGTTGCTGGGTCTTCAAGAGTTGAGTTACAGGGAAAGAATGAGCATGTTGGGACTTTATTCCTTGGAGCGGAGAAGAATGAGGGTAGATATGATACAAAATGATGAGGGGCATAGACAGAGTTTATGCAAGTAGGCTCTTTCCACATGAATTAGGAGAAATAAGTACGAGAGGACATGGCTTTAGGGTGAAAGGGGAAAGGTTTAGAGGGAACATTAGAGGGAACTTCTTCACTCAAAGGGTGGTGGGAGTGTGGAATGGGCTTCCATCTGATGTGGTAAATGCGGGCTCGGTCTTAACTTTTATGAGTAAATTGGATAGATACACGGACATGAGAGGTCTGGAGGGGTATGGGCCGGGGGCAGGTAAATGGGACTAGCAGAATAATGTTTCCGAACAGACTAGAAGGGCCAAATGTCCTGTTATCTGTACTGTAGTTTTCTATGGTTCTAAGTGCGAGGTGGTACACTTTGGAAGGACAAACTCCAAGGCGGAGTACAAAGTTAGTGGCAGGATTCTGGATAGTGTGGAGGAGCAGAGGGATCTCGGGGCTCATATCCACAGATTACTGAAAGTTGCCTCGCAGGTGGATAGGGTAGTTAAGAAAGCTTTTGGGATGTTGTTGTGTGAAATGGTTCTTTACAGCCTTAAGGATGAAGGACTCTGGACACGAGCTTTGGATATCAAAACTAGTTTAATCACAAAGGCAAACGCGGGGATAGAATGGATGGGAACAGGTACACACTTCCACACACGCAGGAGACGTCGAACGTGAGGGGGATCGCAACTGGGATAAGATACACTCACACACGCACACACACACACACACACACACACACACACACACACACACACACACACACACACACACACACACACACACACACACAATGATACACACAAGCACACAACAAAAATGTACACCTTCAAGATATAATACTTCAATGCCTGACCTACACTAGCATTAGCCCTTAGCGCTCCCTGAGTCTGTGTGAAATGCTCCCCAAATACGTGAGATGCACTCTTACCACTGATCTCTGCAGCGTTGTCTCACTACACCTGGGGTCATCAATGAGGAAGGGCTAGGGGATTGAAACCCTTTTTATGGTGCTAGGAGACTGGGTGGGGCCTCACTGAGTGATATAAACGGGCCAGTGGTTTGGGGATCATGGAAAAAGGTGCCTGCCACGGCCAATGGTCAAGCAAGTTCAGAGAGTCGGGGGATCGAGTTTAAGAGCCGCGAGGTAATGGTGAAGATCTACAAAACTCTGGTTGGACCACACTTGGAGTACTGTGTCCAGCTCTGGTCGCCTCATTTTAAGAAGGATGTGGAAGTGTTGGAAGGGGTGCAGAGGAGATGTACCAGGCTGCTGCTTGGTTTGGAGAGTATGGATTATGAGGAGAAACTAAGGGAGCTAGGGCTTTACTCTTTGGAGAGAAGGAGGATGAGGGGAGACATGATAGAGGTGTACAAAATATTAAGAGGAATAGATAAAGCCAGCGCCTCATTGCCAGGGCACCAATGCTCAATACAAGAGGACATGGCTTTAAAGTAATGGGTGGGAGGTTCAAGGAAGATATCAGAGGGAGGTTTTTCATCCAGAGAGTGGTTGGTGCTTGGAATGTGCTGCCTGGGGTAGTGGTGGTGGCAGGTACACTGGTCAAGTTTAAGAGATTATTAGATAAGCATATGGAGGAATTTAAAATAAGGGGATATATGGCAGGAAGGGGTTAGATAGTCCGAAGTAGGTTTAAAGGTCGGCACAACATGGTGGGCCGAAGGGCCTGTATTATGCTGTACTGTTCTATGGTTCTATGGTGAATCTCATCTGGACTGCCTTCATTTCAAGTTCTTTCTTTTCTTCAAATTCAATTCTATTCTTTCTAACATAAGGGTGGTATCTCTGTATGTAGCATTGCAGGTGCATCTTCACTAACACCCTGCACAATTGTAACAATACTTTGAAACTCTAACACCCACCCCGCCCACACGCGAAAAATGTCAGTGTGCCATTTTCTTTCCTGACTTCTCTTGCTACATCACGCTGTGTGAGCAAAAGCGATAAATTACATCATCATCCATTCTAGTTCCCACGTACAAAGCTCACTGCAAGTGTTGACCAGTATTGCCCCGCCATATATTTATCCTTCAAAGGTCTGTCATTACAGTTGTAGTATGAAAAGCCCAGTGCCCCACACATACACTGTGCTATTATGAGGGTAGTTATCCTGCAAGCAGCCCCTCTCTTGCCCTTTCTCTACATTATATCTCCTCAATTTACAATCCAATGACCAACACTGACAAAATGATGATTTGAACAGGAATAGTGATTGCAACATGAAGTGATGGATACATAGTATGGCTGTGATCGTGGTCTGAATTGGACATTTCTGTGTTTTAAGTTATTTCTTACTCCAGTTTTCATTGAAGATCTAGCAGACTCGCCCATGATCAACCCTGGCCCATTTCTGTTACCGTGTCTGTTAGATGCAGGCTGCTTAATGAGAATAATGGATTTTTCTTTTCATTTCAGACACACAAATACCAGCCGAGATATATTTTTTGGCAATACAAAGAAACAACAGCCAAAAAAAAAATAGAAGACTGTGTGAGACTAATTGTGGGAACATGTGCTGCCGGTAATAGAGAGAGTGAGAAAACCCTTGGCAGCTACAGGGATAAGACACAATATGTCATGATTTCCATAACATGCCAGTTTGAGGAAATACGATAATCCTAGTTTCCCAGTCAGTATCAACTCTTGTGGACCCATCATATCTGTGTTGATCTCAATCATGATGTTCTCATCCTGAATTTAATCCCCTTCATGGTCTTGATTCTCCCTATCTTTGTAATCCTGTCCATATTTTTTATAATTCTCCAAGGTAGGTGAGTTTCTCAAATTCTTTTCTTTTGACAAACCTGAAACTAATGGCTCCAACATTGTAATTGTGCCTTTAGTTCCCAGGGCCCCATGTGTTGTCTGCCTGTAATGGTACCGGAGCTGAGAGACCAATATTCAGTACTGACACATTTTAGTGTGTAAGTAATAGTTTGGATATTCCTTTTCCAGTTATCTATTTTCACGTAGTTTCACAACACAGCTGAGTTATCAGCACTGCCACATTGCAGGGTTTGGTGTGGAGTATAAAATCTGTCATGTGCTGAATGACATGCTCCTACGCAGTGATTTCTATATATGCACTGTTGTTTCTGCAGCCATTACAAGTCTAATAGAAGCACAGCATGGGTTAACTCTGCCCTGTTCTGTCAAGCTTTTCTTTAAAAACAACATGAAACACAACAACTGAGAACAAAGGACTTTTCACACCAGATACACAAGTGAAAGGTCTTGTACGCAAACTGAGCAAGAGATGGAAATGAGGGGTTAGTGGAATGGGGAGAGAGAGGAGGACAGGTAGGCAGAGGCAGAGAATTCCAAGGGCAGTTTGATCTGCTAAGCTGAATGACAATTTTCTGTGGATCAGATTCTATACAAGTAGAATCTTAACAGAACCCTCCCCAGGTTAATTCTGCTCTGTTCTGTCATCCTGTTCCTAACATGAAACACAGAGACTGAGAACAAATGACTTTTCATATTGTGTGTGCACGCTACATTTGGTACAGATCACATATGCCAACTGAGCAGTACTTGGAAGCAAGAGAGAGGTTGGTCAAAAGTGGCTGGGGAAAAGGACCGAGAGAGGGAGAGAGTTTCCATTGCAGTTTGAGCTGTTGGACTGAATGGAATTTTTCTGTGCAATATCCTCTCAATAATTTCCCCTTGCGATTCTGGCCATTTCAGATCAAATAGAAACGCTGGGAAATTCTGTTATATTCTGTCATCATGTTTGTGTCAGGAAGCTGAATGAGAACATGATAACTTCCATTTTATGGGCACCAGTAACCGGTCAATTATCACAGATGGAAACTGAGTAACAAATGGAAATGGAACAAAAGGGGGACGGGCAGGAGCGGGAGAGGGAAAACAACAGAAAAATAAAGAGAGACCAGGTGGATGGACAGTGAGAGAGACAAACAAAATCTTATCAACAGATTGAACATAAACACATGGGAGGTGTTTGTGGAATGGAGACAGGGATATGATGGGGAGAGAGACAATGCAGAGAGAGTGGGACAGTGAAAATGGTGTATCCATTACTGATTGAGGGATCAGGCACAATTCTCCCTGCTTCCCAATTTGTGTCATCTGAATCACCCATCATCTCTCTCTTGATCTCGGTCATAAAATTTTCATCTTGGTGTCAGGTTCCCACCCTCGTCTCGCACACTTCCTATCTCTGCAATCTCCTCCGTTACTTTAGATTTACGGCTATCAGAACCCCTCTCATGCTGACCTCTCAATTATCCACAAATTTAGTGGCTTCACAAATGGCAGCTCCACATTCAGCTGCCAAGGCCTCCAAGTGCTGGCTGCCAATATAGCCCAGCGACCAGTCCAGCACAGATACCGGAAAGGAATTGTAGTGTGGAAGTTTATTTTCCAATCCTCTGTTCATTATGGATCCAGTGTACACAACTTTGTATGTATGCAACACTGACTCCGTACTTATGCAGGAGAGATATTTTCTGGAGATATATCTTACCTAACTTCCTTCAGCATCTCTTCAAAGGGAGGATGCATAACATATGGGAACTGGAATAGAAACTTAATGTGCTGGGGTTAAGTGAAGTGAGGTGGGAGTAGAAGGTGTTACTTCCAAACACAGACTGCTTAGGTTGGTTTGAAAAGAATGTTACTGGATGGGCAGTTCAGTTTAATTATCTTTTTCTTTGTCATTAAAATTCTGCAGATGCACAGATTCCCAGATCTGTCTGTTTTCTGCTCTTGTATCGGGTATGGCCAAGGATGTTCTTTAATCCTGCTGTCAATTAAATACAGTAGGCAGAGCCCCCTTGCCCGATGGTGCCTCTGAATAATGTGTTTTTACAGGAATCTCACTGAGTGAGAACAATGGACTCTCCATGTCAGAGGCTGAGATAACGTGGAGGAAGGTTGCAGGAGAACATGAAGCATCAGATGCAAGCAAGATTGAGGTAAGAGAGGGAGCTGGGACTGAGTGTGTGTGCATTACCTCTGGCCTTATTCCCCAATGAGATAGCTCTGCTGTCTCACAGCCGCTCTATTTATCATTGTGAATTAGAGGGTGTGGGTGGGGGAGATGGCTGAGAGGGGAGAGGGGAGGATGGTGAGAGGTGGGATGTCCATGAGAGGAGGGAGAGAGGGAGAGGAGGGAGAGAGGGGGAGTAGGGAGAGGGAGAGGAGGGGTGGTGAGAGAGGGAGGAGAGGGTAGGGGCGAGTGGCAAGTGGGAGCAGAGGCGAGTGGGAAGAAGGGGAGAGGCGGGTGGGAGGAGGTTTGGGGATAGGGGGAAGGAAGGGGGTGGGGAGGGAGGTGGAGGGAGGGGGATGACGGGGAGGGGGTGGAGGATGAGGGGGAGGTGGGAGGGGGAGAGGGGATAGGGGAGGGGAGTGTTAGGTGTGGAGGGAGAGGAGAAGTGGGGGAGAGGGACGGGGAGGTACAGGGAGGAATAACATGGGGATGGGAAAGGGAGAGGTTAGGGGGATCTGGGGAGGAGGGGGGAGGAGGTGGGAGGAGGGGAAACGGGAGAGGGAGGAAGGGGAGGGGGATTGGGAGGATGGGCAGGGGTGAGGTGGGAGGGGGTGGTGTGGAGGGGCAGAGTGGAGAAGGGGGAGTGGGGAATGTGGAGGAGGGGAAGGGGTGAGAGTAGGGAGAGGGGGTAGGGGGTGTGGGTTAGGGGGAGAGGGCAGAGGGGGAAGGGGGAATGGTGAGAGGTGGGATGGGGAGAAGGGGATGGGGGGAGGAGGGAAGGTGCGAGTGGGAGGAGGGGCAAGTGGTAGGTCGGGGATGGCGAATGGCGTGGGGGTAGGAGAGAGTGGCAGGTGGGGCGGGGCGTGTAGGAAGGGGGAGAGGAGAGTGCGAGGCGGTT
The DNA here is from genome assembly GCF_009764475.1 of Pristis pectinata. NCBI lineage: Eukaryota > Metazoa > Chordata > Chondrichthyes > Rhinopristiformes > Pristidae > Pristis > Pristis pectinata. The sequence goes on from NW_026262548.1 coordinate 20,933, forward strand.
TGAGGAAGAGAGGGGAGGGGAAGGGGAGTGGGGAGGTAGGTAGGAGGAAGAGGGGGAGGGGAGGAGGGGGAGGGGAGGAGGATGGGTAGGCGGGAGGGGGATGGGGAGAGGGGAGTGTAAGTGGGAGGTAGAGAGAAATGTGAGGGGGAGGGAGGGGTGGGAGTGGGGGAAGGGAAGGGGACGGAGAAGGGAAGGGGTTAGAGGGAGCAGGGGTGTGGGTAGGGCAGAGGGAGTGGGGGAGTGGGGGGCAGGGGGAAGTGTGTGAAGGGGTGAGTAGGGGAGTGGGGGGAGGGGGAGTGGGGGTTGGGTGTTGGTGGGGAAGTGGCTAGTGGGGGTGGAGTGGGGGGGGAGTCGGAAGGGGAGTGGCGTGGAGGAGGGGCGAGATGGAGAGGGGCGAATGGGAGACGGGGAGGGGGAGAAGGGGTGTATGGGTGTGTGGGTAGGTGTTGCGGGTGTGGGAGGAGGGGGTGGGGGAGTAGGAGTGGGTGGAGAGGGTAAGGAAGTAGGAGTGGGATAATGTGGGCGAGAGGGAGGGGGAGGGGGTGTGGAGGTGAGGGAGGGTGAGGGGGAGTGGAGGATAGGGAGGGGGATGGGGAGAGGGGAGAGGGGAGAGGTGAGGGGTGGGAAGAGGGGGAGGGGGAGTGGGAGTAAGTGGGAGGGGGAGAGGGTGTGAGAGGTGGGGGAAAGGGGGAGAGTACGGGAGTGGTGGGGAACGGTGAGAGGGGAGAGGGTGAGATGGGGAGAGTTAGAGTGGGGGAGGGTTAGAGTGGCGGAGGGTTAGAGTGGGGGAGGATGAGGGTGAGGGTCAGAGTGAGGTGGGGAGATGGGTAGAGTGAGGGGGAGAGTGAGGGGTGGGGTGAGGGGATGCGTAGGGTGAAGGGGTTGCGTAGGGGAACGTGGGGGTGAGGCGGGAGGCAGGAGGGGAGTGAGGGAGGGGAAGGTGGAGTGGGGAGCGGAGAGGGGAGGGGAGAGGGAGGGGGTGTGTGGGAGGAGGGTGGAGTGGGAGGAGTGAATTGGAATGATCAGGAGGGAGGAGGGTGGAGTGGGACGAAGTGGGGAGAGAAATGAGCAGGAGGGCGGAGGGTGGCAGTAGTGGAGGGAGTGCGAGCAGGTGGGAGTTCGAGGAGGTGGGAGTGCGAGGAAGGGGCAGGGGGAGTGGGAGTGGGGAGTGGAAGGACGGGAGAGCGGGAGCAGGGGGGCGGGTTGTGGGGGGCGGGGTGTGGGAGGAGGACGGGGATTGGGGGATTTGGAGGAGGGATGTGTAGGGAGTGGGAGGAGACGGAGGGGCGTGTGGGAGGAGGGGGAAGGGAGAGTAGGAAGAGGGGGACGGGAGAGTGGGAGGAGGGGTGACGGGCGAGTGAGAGGAAGAGGGGGAACGGGCGAGTGGGAGGAGGTGAGTGGGAGACATAGTGGGGTTAGGGTGAGGTTGGGAAGGTGAGAGAAGGGATGGGGAGAGGGTGTCAAGGGCAGAGGGGGTCAAGGGGAGAGGTGAAGGGATGGGGAGGGATGAGGGGGAAGGTATGAGGGGTAAGAGATGAGGGGAGAGGGAATGAGGTAAATGAGGGGGAAAGGGAGGTGGGGGATGAAGGGGAGAGGGAGGGGTTTGGGGTAGAGGGAGGAGTAGTGTGTAGGGGAGTGGGCGTGGGTGGAGTGTGGGCGAGAGGGGGGAAGGGAAGAGGTGCGAGTGAGAGAGGGCGGAAATAGAGAAAGGGGGCTAAGGGGAGAGAGGGTGTGGAGGGGTGAGGGCGTGGATGAGGACGGGGAGGTGGGATGCGGGAATGGGGGAAGGGCGGGGTAGAGGGTGAGATATGGTGGTGGAGTGGGGTTAGGGGAGAGGTAGTTGTGGGTGGGGGGTGAGGGAAGAGGGTGTAGGGGGAGTAGTGAGGGTCAGTGTGGAGGGGGTCAGGTTTGGGGAGAGTGGCGTAGGGGGAGTGGGGGTAGAGGGAGTGGGGAGAGGTCAGTGGGAGGAGTGAGGCGGGGTTGCGGGGAGTGGGTGTGTTGGGGAGAAGGATAGGGGAAGAGGGGAGAGGGCGTTGGGGGGAGGGGCTGAGGATGGAGTGGAGAGAGGGGATGGGCAGGGGGAGATGGGGTAGAGGGTGTCGGTTTGGGGGTGTGGAGAATGGTAGGAGGGAATAAGGAGAGTTGGGGTGGAGGTGTGTGGTTAGGGGGAGTGGGGTGTTAAGGGGGTAGGGGAGTGGGTAAGGGGAGTGGGTGGAGGGGGACTGAGGAAGCGAAGTGTGGGGGGCGTGGGAGGAGGTGGTAGTGTGTGTGTTTGGGGAGGGGAGAGGGTTTAGTGGTGAGTGGGGAAGTGGGGGAGTGAAAAGTGAGGGGGAGGGGAGGGGGAGAGGGTGTGAGTGGGGGAAAGGGGGAGAGTTTGGGAGAGTGGTGGGGAGTGGTGAGAGGGGAAAGTGTCAAGGAGAGAGTGGGAGGGAGTGGCAGTGGCTGATAGGAGAGAGGGGGAGGGGTAAGGAAGGGGATCGAGTGAGGGAGGGGCGGAGGATGAGGGGAAGGGTGCGGGGGCTTAGGGTGAGGGGGAGGGTGATATGGGGACGGTGATATGGGGAGGGTGAGATGGGGAGGGTTAGAGTGGGGTAGGGTGAGGGTGAGAGTGAGGTGGGGAGATGGATAGAGTGCGGGGTGGGGTGAGGAGTGTGCGTAGGGTGAAGGGGGAGCGTAGGTGAGCGTGGGGGTGAGGCAGAATGCATGAGGGGGAGTTGGGGAGGGGAGGGTTAAGGGGGGAGTGGGGAGGCGAGGATGGGTGAGTGGGAGGAGGGTGGAGTAGGAGGACGGGGTGGGGAGTGGAATGTGCAGGAGGGCGGAGGGTGGGAGGAGTGGAGGGCTTGCGAGGAGGGGGGGAGTGCGAGGAGGTGAGAGCGAGGAA
>NW_026262549.1:0-23572 GCF_009764475.1 Pristis pectinata
CCGGCGGGCCTGCCTTCCACCCATCCCAGTCCAAGGCCGTCACCACACCCTGGCCGGACCCTTCCCCAGCCTCCCACACGGGGCCTGGCCAGTGGTTGGTCAGATCCCAGTGCACCAGAGGCCCCTCCTCTGCTCTTGCCCCCTGGAGGTCGCCGGGTCCCAGACCCGCTCTGGGCACCTCCGGGCCAACCGGTAAGGTGGCCCATGGCTCCCACGGACGGGGCTGGACCCTTCCGCCCCACGTCGGCCAGGGTGAGAGGCCGAGCCGCCGGGGATCCAGGAGACGGTGGTCCCCAACCCGGTGTGGAGCCCAGTCCTCAACTGCAGGGCAAGGGTGCGGCTTGAGCCCCACTGTGTGGGCAGACACTGGCGACAGAGCCTGGTTGCCCCTGATGGTGGGATGGACGTCCTCGCTTTGCCACCTTCTCCTGGGGACAACGGTCCCCCGCTGGGTGACATCGCGACCGTCCCTGAGGCGCTGCCCCTGACTCTTCGGCCCCTCTGCCTCCTCCTTGCCTGGATGCGGGCGCAGCGGGCTCCGTGCTCCTCCACCGCCTGGGGAATCCCGGTATGCCTCCAGAATCCGCGCCAGCGAGTCGTTGGCTCTCTGCACCCGACTGCGGGGGCTACGGCTGCCAACCAGGGGTGAGGCCATGCCTGACACCCCCTGTCTCTGGTCCAGATGCCGACGAATTGCCTCCGTCGTTTGGGAGCGGGGCTCCCACTTGGTGAACGGGGAAGCCCTTCCAATGGCAGGACTTCTGGGGACGGTCCAGGCGGCCTGGGTCCTCGATGAGCTGCTGGTGTTCCCCCACAGCCATGGGTGTCGGTGAGCGGCAGCATTGAAGACATGCTCCCCATCCGCTCGGCTCCCTGCGGTGACTGCGAAGCTTCCCTGTAGTCCGGGAAGAGAAGCAGTTGACCTTCTGTGGGCTGAAGCCTGACTCCCCCAAACCCTCCGGACCACCTCCCAGAGATGAGAATGTCATCTCTCCAGCTAAGCCACCGCTTCCTGCACCAGAGGTGGCTCACCTGGCACCTGGTCACAAACAACGGCGCTCGGCCCTACGGCACAGTGTGGGTCACCCTGTTATAGGAAAGGCATCCTTAAACTGGAAAGAGCGCAGAGAAGATTTACGAGGATGTGACTGGGACTCGAGGACCTGAGGTACAGGGAGAGGTTGAGCAGGCTCGGACTTTATTCCTTGGAGTGTAGGAGACTGAGGGGTGACCTTATTATAGAAGTGTTTTAGGGGTAGAGATAGGGTGAATGCACACTTTTTCCCAGGGTTGGGGAACAGAAAACTGGAGGGCACAGGTTTAAGGTGATAGGTGAAAGATTTAGAAGGGACCCAAGGGGCAACTTCTTCACCCAGTATATGGAACGAGCTGCCAGAGGAAGTGATTGAGGCAGGTACATTAACAACAGTTGGATAACTGGGACGAGCTTGGTGGGCACTGGGGTCGGTATGGACCAGTTGGGTGGAAGGGCCTGCTTCCGCGCTGTGTGACTCTCTGACTCAATCCCTCCAAAGGTTAGGATTCGGCTCCTGGAGGGGAGGAGGTGGTGAGAAAATAACGAAATACAGACGCCGAAGTCCCGAGACATGAACTGAGTTGGGACGTTATGTTGCAACAGAAGAAAACACCGCTTAGGCCGCACTTGGAGCACTGGGGTCAGTTCTGGTAACCACACCACAGGAAGGGTGTGGTTCCCCTGGGGAGGGTGCAGAGGAGATTCACCGGGATGTTGCCCGGATTGGAGGACGGTCGTTACGGGGAGAGATTGCACAGGTCCGAAGGAGGCTGAGGGGTGACCTGAGAGAGGCAGAGATAAGATAGACAGCCAAAGTCTTGCTTCAATGGTAAGACGATCAAAAACAGGAGAGGCGAGATTTCGGGGGAGAGGCAGGAGTTTCACAGGGGCTCTGACGGGAAAGGTTTTCACACAGAGTGTGGCTGATCTCTGGAACTCACTCCAGAGGTGAAATCAGAAACAATTAAGAGTCATAGACTCATACAGCACGGAAACAGGCCCTTCGGCCCAACTGGTCCATGACAACCATGGTGCCCACCTACGCTGGTCCCATTTGCCTGTGCCTCGAAACCTTTCCTGTCCATGCAACAGACTCACAGAGCATATTAAAGGGGCACTGAATTGGACACATAATCGGGCAAGGCAGAGAGGATGTTGACCTAATGGGGTTAGTGTGGATGGGGAACACGGGAGGTATGGACAAGCTGGGGTCTGTAGGGGTCTACAAACAAAAGGTTCAGAGAGGGATACCTTGTATTCTATCTGGGAATACTGCTGGCTGATACATCAGTGATCAGAGTCTGAGACTAAACCTGCCCAGCCTGTGGACATGACACGGGGACCCTAGTTACAATGCCTGATACTCACCGTAAGGTGAGGGAAGGCAAATGATCTGCCCCACTTCACAGTGAGCCCAGATATTGAGGAACGTTTAGTGAATCTGCCCCACTACACACTGACCCTGGGTATTGGGGAATGTTACACTGAGGGGGTGAATCTTATATTGAAGAAGTGTTGGGCGTTAAGTTACAGTTGTACAAGATGTTGGTTGGGACGCAGTTGAAGTATTGTGTCTTGTTCTGGTCACCAGAGTACAGGAAATACAGGATTAAACTGGAGCAATGTTTCGGAAGGATGTTGCCAGCACTGGAGGGTATATTTAGGTGTCATTTTCACCTGCATTTCCCCAAGACAACTCCATTGGACCTGTTTTACCTGGAGCACAAGAGGCTGAGAGGTGTCAGGGTATATAAACTCATGAGGAGCATGAATAAGATGGACAGTCACAGTGTTTTCCCCAGGGTTGGGGTGTCTAAAACTAGAGGGCACAGGTTTATGGTGAGAGGGGAATGATTTAAAAGGGACCTGAGGAGCAAGTTTTTCCCCACAGAGGGTGGTGGGTGTGTGGAACGAGCTAGTTCCAATTTCCCGTGTTCAGCCCATGTCCCCTCAAGCCCCGCCCCTCCCTGTACCTATCCAAGTGCTTCTTAAATGATCCTGTTGTACCCGCCTCACCCACTTCCTCTGGCAGCTCGTTCCATAGACTCACCACCCGCTGGGTGAAAAAGGTGCCCCTCAGGTCCCTTTTAAACCTTTCCCCTCTCACCCTGAACCTATGCTCCCTAGTTCTGGACTCCCCTACCCTGGGGAAAAGACTGTGACCGTCCACCTTATCTATGCCTCTCATAATTTTAAACACTTCTATAAGGTCGCCCCCTCATTCTCCTACGTTCCAAGGAATAAAGACCCAGCCTGGCCAACCTTTCCCTATAACTCGGGCCCTCTGGTCCTCGCAACATAAATCTTCCCTGCACTCAGTTTAACCACATCTTTCCTCTAACAGGCCGACCAAAACTGCACACAGTACTCCAAGTGCAGCCTCATCAATGACTCATACAACTACAAATGTGGAAAGATAACTAAGTCAGTCCAGTAGGGAAGGCAGACACATGGGCATTATGAGGTGCAAGAGTTCAGTGCCAGCATGTTCCTGTGGCATCTCTTTCAATGTTACTGTCAAGGTGGTGTTGTCGAAAGAAGGACAGGACTAGGAAACCAGCATTTCAGGGTGTGGAATCTTCAGGTGTAATGGAGGAGAGAGCATGTCAAAGAGGAGGTGGCACTGCAGTAATGATTAAGCTGTCCATGACTGTGGTAGTGAGGGAGGATGTCCTGGAAGGCTCTTCAATTAAGACCATACAGGGGGGGAGCTTGGGAACATGAAGGGGGATCACTTTGCTGTGCAGAAACAACAGACTTCCTAATAGTCTGCAGGAGAAAGAGGAACGGATCTGTAGACAAATCACAAAAAGATGGGAGTGTTATGGGGTTATAGTAGCGGGGAATGTCAGATTCCCCCATATTTACCTTCATGTGAAAGGCCTTGAGGGGGGTAGAATTTTTAAAGTGCATCCAGGAGAGTTTCTTGAGCCAATATGTAGACAGTCCAATCAGAGAAGGGGCAGGGCTGGACCTAATGTTGTAGCTGGGTAAGTGGTTGAAGTGTCATGTGAGACCATTTTGAAGGTAGCGACCATAACTCTGTAGGTTTCGAGGTTGTCGTAGAACCAGATAAGGATGGTCTGGAAATTCAGATCCTGAAGTGGGGGAAAGGCCGACTTCAATAGCATACAGTCAAAGAATCATTGAGCCATACAGCACAGAAACAGGCCCTTCGGCCCACCAAGTCTATGCTGACCATCATGCCTATCTGTCCTAACCCCACTTGCCTGCATCAACCCCACATCCCTCCATGCCCTGCTCATGCAAGTACCTGTCCAGTTGTCTCTTAAAAGTTGTTACTGTTCCTGCCTCCGCCACCTCCTCTGGCAGCTCATTCTAGATACCAACCACTCTTTGAATGAAAAATTTACTCCTCAGATCCTTTCAGACCTCCTCCTTCCTACAGTATGGTGACCAGAACTGCACACAATACTCCAGGTGAGCCCTCATTGATGTTTTGTACAGCTGTAACATGATGTCCCAACTCTTGTACGCAGTGCCCGGTCCGATGAAGGCAAGTGTGCCAGACGCCTTCTTCCCTACCCTGTATATCTGTGTCGCCACTTTCAGGGAACTATGTACCTATACCCTGAGGTCTCTCTGTTCTACAACACTCCCCGGGGCCCTGTAGGTCCTGCCCTGGTTTAACTTCCTAGAATGCATCATCTCACACATGTCCAAGTTAAATTCCACCTACCATTTCTTTGCCCACCTTCCCGGTTGATTTAGATCCCACTGTAACCTTAGACAACCTTCTTCACCACCAACTTTGGTGTCATCTGCAATCTTAACAATCACGCCTCCTACGTTCTCATCCAAATCATTAATGATTAAGACAAACAACAGTGGACCCAGAAGCGACCCCTGTGGTCTGATAAACACCCCTCCACTACCACCATCTGACTCCTTCCACCAAGCCAATCTTGTATCCAATTGGCTAGCTCACCCCGATCCCATGTGATCTCACCTTCCAGACCAGCCTACCACATGGGACATTGTCAAAAGCCAACGTCTACCACCCTGCCCTCATCAATCCTCTGGGTCACCTCTTCAAAGAACCCAAATACATGAGACATGATCGCCCACACACAAAGACATGCTGACTATCCTCAATCAGTCCTCGTCTTTCCAAATGCTGACAGATCCTGTCTGTCAGAATCCCCTCCAGTAACTTTCCCACCACTGATGTTAGGCTCACTGAGTAAAGGCACAACGTCAGCCATCCTGCAGTACCCCACCTGTAGCTGAGGAAAACAGGAACGTTTTTGCCAGGGCCCCTGCACTTTCTTTGCTTCCCTCAACGTCCTGGGATACACATGACAGGTCCTAGGATCTGTCCTAGGTCAGGCCCCAGGGATTTATCCACCTTTATTCACCTCAATATCACCAGCACCTCCTCTTTTGTAACATCGACATGTTTCAGGACATCACTGCTCACTTTCCCGAATTCCCTGCCTTCCATGACCTTCTCCACAGTAACAACAGATGTGAAGTATTCAGTTCAAACTTCATCATCTCCCATGGCTCCACACACAGATGGCCACACTGAACCTTAAGCGGGGCTATTCTCCCCCTGGAGTCATAGCCAGCATGGATACAGGCCCTTCGCCCCAACCAGTCCATGCCAACTACGATGCCCACCCAGCTAGTCCCAATTTCCTGTGTTCAGCCCATATCCCCCCCAAGCCCCACCCCTCCATGTACCTATCCAAGTGCTTCTTAAATGATACAGTTGTACCTGCCTCATCCACTTCCTCTGGCAGCTCGTTCCATATATTCACAACCCTCTGCCTGAAGAAGTTGCCCTGCAGGTCCCTTTTAAACCTTTCCCATCTCACCCTAAACCCATGCCCCCTAGTTTTAGTCTCCCCTACCCTGGGGAGAGGACTGTTACAGTCCACCTTATCTGTGCCTCTCATAATTTTAAACATGTCTATAAGGTCACCCCTCATTCTCCTATGTTTCAAGGACTGAAGACCGAGCCTGGCCAACCTCTCCCCGTAACTCAGGCCCTCCAGTCCTGGCAACATCCTCATAAATCTTCTCTGCACCTTTTCCAGTTTAACCATATCCTTTTTCTAACTGGGCAACCCAAACTGTACATAGTACCCCAAGTGCGGCCTCACCAACGGCTTGTACAACTGCAACATAATGTCCCTACTCTTGTACTCAGTGCCCTCCCGAGTTACCCTTTTGCTCTTAATACACTTTGGAATCTCTTGGGATTCTGCTTTACCTTATCTGCCAAGGATATCTCATGTTCCTTGTTTGCCCCCCGATTTCTCTCTGTGTGTACTCCTACATCCCTTATCTTACCTTGAAAAGCCTCCCACTTGCCAGACACCCCTTTACCTGCTAACTGCCACTAGCATGCAGGTACAGGGAGTAATCAGGAAGGCTCATGGATTTTACCGCAAGGGTTACGGAGGAGGGAAGTTTTGATTCAACTTCTCAAGCATACAGTTTTGCTCTCTGTTTGAGGAAGGATATATTGGCATTGGAGGCAGCGCAGAGAAGGTTCGCTGGCTCCACTCCTAGGATGAAGGGGTTGACATACGATGACAGGTTGAGTGGGTTGGGCCTATTATCACTGGAGTCTGGAAGAATGAGCGGTGAATTGTGTACAGTTTTGGTTACCCTGTCATCGGAAAGGTGCCATTAAGTTGGAAAGAGTGCAAAGAAGATTTACGAGACTCGAGGGCCTGAGTTATTGGGAGAGGTTGGGCAGGTTAGGACTTTATTCCTTAGAGTGTAGGAGAATGAGGGGTGAGGTGTGTAAAACCACGAGGGGCACAGACAGGGTGAATGCAGTCAGTCCTTTCTGCAAGGAAAGGGAATCAATAACTAGAGGGCACAGATTTAAGGTGAGAGGGGAAAGGGACCTGAGGGGCAACTTCTTCACGGGTAGGGTGGTGGGTGTATGGACTGAGCCGCCAGAGGAAGTGGTTGAAGCAGGTAAAATAACAGCATTTACAAGACATTTGGACAGGTGCATGGATAGGCAAGGTTCAGAGGGATATGGGCCAAATGTGGGCAAATGGGACTGGCTTAGATGGGCATCTTGATCAGCATGGATAAGTTGGGCTGACGGGCCTGTTTCTGTGTTTATGACGATGACTGTTTAAATTATGAGGGGTTCAAGGGATATGGGGAGGGAGGGGGAAAGTGTTGTTAAGGCCATGAATGGTGGAACAGGCTCGAGGGGCTCTAGCTTCTTATGTTCCAATGACTGCTTGCTCTAGAAGGAAGGGCTTGTTTACCAGGGCTGAAGGCATGCTGGAAGCAGGTCTCCAAACCGAACCATTATTCTGGAGCAGGAATGAGTCTCCCATCGGTTGACCTCTTGGGGACAAGAATTTATTCGCGATGGTGCTTTCGTCAAGTGGGTTGAAGCCGGATCCCTGAGGTCTGCTGATCCCTGCATAGATTCACAAGCTGAAGTCAGTCCCAGCGACATTTAGTGCACAGCCTCAAGGGTATATACCCTCGGGACGTCCTGCAGCACAGAAGCAAATCGTGTAGTGTCGGCTCTTAGGCCAATTCACCCTCCCCTCCTGCATTTACCTCACTGCTTGCATTTGCTCCACTTTAGTTATTTATCAAACACTTCTTTAGAAAGTTGTGGTTGAATCTGATTCCACTGTCCTGTTAATTATTATATTACAGATCATAACTAAATCACTGTCCACTCAGTCACAGAGCAACACAGCGCAGAAACAGGCCCTTCGGCCCAACTGGTCCATGCCAGCCAAGATTCCCATCTAAGCCAGTCCCATTTGCCTGCATTTGCCCCATATCCCTCTAAACCTTCCCTATCTATGTACCTGTCCAAGTGCCTCTTAAATGTTGTTCATGAACCTGCCTCAATTACTTTCTTTGTCAGCTCATTCGATATATGGACCAACCTCTGGTTCCTGTTAAATCTCTCCCCTCTCGCAAACCCCACGCCCTCTAGTTCTTGATTCCCACACCCTGGGAAAAAGATTGTGCACATTCACTCTGTCTCTGCCCCTCATGATTTAACACACCTCTATGAGATCACCCTTCATTCTCCTACACTCCAATGCACAACTTCTCTCTAATACATTCCCCAAGTCCTTGCAACATCCTTGTAAACTTGACCTCTGTTGTCTCCTCTTTCAGCTACTGAAAGAGTTCCTTCCCATTTCAAAATCCTCCCTGACTTTGAACACCTTAATTAAATCTCTCCTTTGTATGCTCTGCTCGATGGAAACTACCCCAAGGGAAACATGTACTGGCATTTGGAAAACCACAAGACAACACGGACTTCCTGAAGGAAAACCATGCCCAAATGGCTTGGTTATGTTCCAAAACAAAAACAGAAAATGATGGAAATGCTCAGCAGGTCAGACAGCATAGAGTCAGAGAACTATATAGGAGGGGAACAGGCCTTTTGGCCCAACCCGTGCTGACCAATATGCCTTCCATGGAAGGAGTTAGGTGTTTCCAGCACTTCCTGTTTCTGTTCCAAATTTCCAGCACCTGTGGTCTTTTGACCTTTAAGTTGTTGGAGACCTTTGATAAGGTAAGGTATCTTTATTAGTCACACACACATCGAAACACACAGCGAAATGCACCTTTTTGTGTAGAGTGTTCTGGGGCAGACCGCAAGTGTCGCCACGCTTCCGGTGCCACATAGCATACACACAACTTCCTAACCTGTACGTCTTTAGAACGTGGGAGGAAACCGGAGCGCCCGAAGGAAACCCATGCAGACATGGGGAGAACGTACAAACTCCTCACAGACAGCGGCCGGAATTGAAGCCGGGTCGCTGACACTGTAATAGCGTTACGCTAACCACTACACTACTTTGATGAAGTAGTAGGGGGATGAGGATGATACAGTTGATATGTATAAGGGCATTTGCTGAGAAATTGACAAGACACCACCTAATATGGTTTATAAGCAAAACTAAGGCCCTTGAAGTGGCGGTGTGGATACACCATATGAACGTTTTTCCCCAGACAAGAGGTGAGCTTGAGCTGGAAGGTAATACAGAACAGCACCTCAGGCTAAGAGCACAATCAATAACAACTGAGGTAAACAGAAACCTCTTTGTACAAGGAGCTGCAATTCTTTCGAATTACCTCCCTCGAGATTTGGGATGGTTCTGTTGCTGAGATTTATGGATATCTGACACTAAAGAAGGTGGTCATTCAACCCACTGAGTCCAGCTCCAACCTAATAGTTGTAAGCAGTATAGAACACGGAACAGTACAGCACAGGAACAGGCCCTTCAGCCCAGGATGTTTTGCCAAACTAAGTAAACTAATAATTAAATGTGTAATTGAACTAATTCCCTCTGCCTGTGCAATGTCTAATGGAACAGAGGGACCGAGGAGTACAAGTGCATAGTTCATTGAAAGCGACGTCACAGGTAGACAGGGCGGTGAAAAAGGCTGAAAAAGGCAGGCTGGCCTTCATCAGTCAGGGCAGTGAGTACAGGAGTTGGGACATTACACTGCAGTTGTACAAGTCGTTGTTGGGGCTGTACTTGGAGTACTGGTCACTCTGTTAGAGGAAAGATGTGGTTAAACTGGAAGGAGTGTAGGAAAGATTTACAAGGATGTTGCCAGGACTCAAGGGCCTGAGTTATAGGGAGAGGTTGGCCAGGCTTGGTCTCTATTCCTTGGAGCTTAGGAGAATGAGGGGGCAACCTGATAGAAATGTTGAAAATTATGAGAGGTGGATGGTAACAGTCTTTTCCCCAGGGTAGGGGAGTCCAAAACTAGGGGGCATAGGGTTAGGGTGAGAGGAGAAAGATTTAAAAGTGATCTGAGGAGCAACTTTTTCCACACAGAGGGTGGTGAGTGTATGGAACGAGCTGCCAGAGGAAGTGGGTGAGGCAGGTACAATAGTATCATTTAAGAAGCACTTGGACAGGTAGATGGAGGGACGGGGCTTGAGGGGATATGGGCAGAACGTAGGAAATTGGGACTAGCTGGGTGGGCACCAGTGTTGGCATGGACTGGTTGGGCCGAAGGGCCTGTATCCGTGCTGTATTGCTCTGTGACTCCAGAGCATACCTGAAGCATCCATCTCTGTACCTGGAGATTTCCTTATTAATCCCTCATCCCTGCCTGTGCGTTCCTTCTACCATATTTGAGTTCAGAAGAAATAGGAGATTACCTTTTGTTATTCCCCCATCCTTTCTAACATTCTCTCCTTCTTCCATCCTTTTCCCCTGCATCCTTAGATCTCTCCCCACTTATTGTCCATTATTAATCACCTTTTCCCCCTTTTACTTTAACCACATGAGAAAGGAACAACAGCACTCTTCTTATTTTCTCCAACTCCTGAGGTCCCAGTCATGAGAACCGGTTGGGTTTGTACCCATGTTCCCAACTCAGAAAGCTGCCTCGGTTCTTTTACCGTTTTCCCAGATAGTGACTTTTTCTCAGTCCGTGACCTACAAAATTCCACAGTTGGGAAACCCTGCCACCAGGAAGACCTCAGCAATAATCAACAAGCTTCTAAATGTGGGCCTCTGTACTTCTGTGTGGGTCGGTAATAACATCTCCTCCTTGCTGACAATCAACACAGGCTCACCTCAAGGATACGTCTTTAGCTGTGACTGTGTGGCTAAGCACAGCTCAAACGCCATCTATAAATTCGCCGATGACACTACTGTTGTTGGCAGAATCTCAGATGGCAATGAGGAGGCGTACAGGAGCGAGAAAGATCGGCTGGTTGAGTGGTGTCGCAACAACAACCTCGCACTCAACATCAGCAAGACCAAGGAACTGACAGTGGACTTCAGGAAGGGGAAGTCAGGAGAACACACACCAGTCCTCACTGAGGGGTCAGCAGTGGAAAAGGTGAGCAGCTTCAAGTTCCTGGGTGTCAGCATCTCAAAGGGTCTATCTTGGGCCCAACATATCGATGCAATGACGAAGAAGGTATGCCAGCGGCTCTACTTCACCAGGAGTTTGAGGAGATTCAGTATGTCACTAAAGACCCTTGCAAATTTCTACAGATGTATGGTGGAGAGCATTCTGACTGGTTGCATCACTGCCTGGTATGGAGGCTCCAATGCAAGAGGCTGCACAGGGTTGTAGACCCAGCTCCATCACCGGCACAACCCTCCCCACCATCGAGGACATCCCCAAGAGGCGGTGCCTCAGGAAGGCAGTGCCTCAGGAAGGCGGCATCCATCATTAAGGACGCTCACCACCCGGGACATGCCCTCTTCTCATTACTACCATCGGGGAGGAGGTACAGGAGTCTGAAGACCCACACTCAATGATTCAGGAACAGCTTCTTCCCCTCCGCCATCAGATTTCTGAACGGTCCATGAACCTATGAACACTACCTCATTATTCCTCTTTTACACTATTTATTTATTTTAGTAAGTTATAGTAATTTTTATGTCTTGCACTGTACTACTGCTGCAAGACAACAAATTTCAAGACATATAAGTCAGTGATAATAAACTGGATTGAGGGGTAGTGGGTAGTAAACAGAGTCACAAATACCCTTCAGCCATTTAACTGTTCAGCTTTCCTTCATCCACCAACTCACAGAGTCCCTTACCTGTAGTGGGAGCAGCGCCCGGTTCTTGCTCCCTCCAGAGTGCTGAGACCCAGGGGCCTGGCTGCCCTCCGTGCCTCTCCACGAAAATATTCACTAACTGTTGCTGCGTGCTGCGCACCAGGTTTTGCCCGGGAAACACCCGGTGGGTGTTCAAGGTTTGGATAACCTTCTGGGCCAGGTCTGTGGTGGGAGTTACTGGCCCTTCGAGGTCACGGGGACATTGAGCTTCACTCTCGGCAGCCTGGGCGGGAGAACCCCGAGCGATGTGTGCGTCCTCCATGGTGGCCTGCGGCTTGGGCGTCAAGGAGCGCGGCTGCTGGATAGACACCACTGTCCCTGCTGGCACAGGCGTACAGCTCGTGACCTCCACTGCATCCTCTACCAACCTAGCAGGGGACTCCTTGGCGACAACTGGCCGGCAGTCTTTGGTCTGCTCCCCCTTCAGAAGCCTCTCAATGTCGATAGACTTGACCTCCTTATTAAATATCCCCAGGTGATGGGTGAGCCTATTTTGTGTAATGATCCAGCTGGGGTTCAGATGTGGTTTAGGGACGGAAGTGTCAGCTGCCCGAGAGTTGCCAACACGTTGACAGTGACACTTATCGGCCACAGGCATGTCCTGAACCAGATGGCCTGGTTTGCAGTTAAACAGCTTTCCAACAACCATTTTACCAAACTTTGTGCGGTTCAGCTCCCTCCTGGTCTTTTTACGCTTAACTTTAACGACCGTCTTATGAGCTTCAGCTGTCTTCAGGGTGTCCTGTGTGACGTGCGATGTCATGGCTGTGAGGAGGGGAAGGTGCTTGTCCTTTGGCCCACCCAGCACAGTCTGGAAGTAGCTGAGAATCCTCGATCTGCTCCTCTTCTCTTTGCACTGGTGACTCATGATGACCATCACTGTCTCATCTCCTGAAATAAGAAATATTATAGTCAGTATCCGAGTATAATGTAGTGTAGAAATAGGCCTTGTGGCCCATCAGACCCATGCTAGCAATTTAATGGAGCTCTCCAGTTCAGTAGAACATAGAACAGCACAGTGCAGGAACAGGCCCAAAGCCCACAATGTCTGTGCCGAACATCAATGTCAAAGTCGAATTTATTGTCAGGTGCACAAGTCCATGTGTGCACAGGTGCAATGAAAAACTTACCTGCAGCAGCATCACAGGCACATAGCACCAGATAAGCAGCATTCTCAAGAAAAACATAAATCAAACATAAATTAAACACAATTTTTACAAGAAAGAACAATTAGCCCAAAAAAGCACCCAGTCCATGTTACTGCAAAGTGATCGAAGTGGTCACAGTGTTGCTAAACTGTAGTGATTAGGGTTGTACCAGTCAGTTCAAGAACTGAATGGCTGAAGGGAAGTAGCTGTTCCTGAACCTGGTGGTGTGGGACTTCAGGCTTCTGTACCTCCTGCCCAATGGGAGCTGTGAGACAATGGCATGGTCCGGATGGTGGAAATCTTTGATGATGCAAGTTGCCTTCTTGAGGCGTCTCCTGTAGGTACTACTAATGGTGGGGAGGGATGTGCCCGTGATGTATTGGGGCTGAGTCCACTGCTCTCTGCAGCTTCTTACATTCCTGCCCATTCAAATTGCCATACCAGTCCGTGATGCAACCAGTCAGGTTACTTTCAACAGTACATCCGTAGAAGTTTGTTAGAGTGTTCAGTGACAAGCCAAACCTCCATAACGTCCTAAAAAAGTAAAGACACTGGCGTGCCTTCCTTGTGATTGCGTCGATGTGCTGGGCCCAGGACAGGTCATGCAATTGCATAAGAATTTAAAGCTGCTGACTCTCTAACATGGTGTCAAATTAAACTAAATCTCTTCCATTTGTGCATGATCCATATCACATCCCTGCATATTCATGTGTCTGTCTAAAAGCCTTAGGAGCCACCATCATATCTGCTTCCACTACCACCCACGGCAGCCCCTACCAGGCACCTGCCACTCTCTGTGTAAAAAAAAAACTAGCTGCACACACTTCCTTTAAATCTTCACGTTAAATGTATGCCCTCTAGTATTTGACTTTTCTGCCCTGGGAAAGGGATTCTTTCTGTCTACCCTATCCATGCCTCTCATAGTTCTATAAACTTCTATCAGCTCTCCTCTCAGCTTCCGACAGTCCAGAGAAAACAACCCAAGTTTGTCCAACCTCTCCTTATAGCTCATACCCTTGTGAACCTCTTCTGCACCCTCTCCAAAGCATCCACATCTTTGCTGTAATGGGGCATCCTGTAATAGGTTTCTCTATTCCTGTGTATTTATATCAGGAGGTCGTTCAATGTGCTTCAATGACAATCCAACAGCAGGAGACTGGAAAGACTGAAACTGAATGCAGTGATCGTGGGAAACCCCAGACTGAGAGACAAAATGAGTTGCCCAGGTGGAAGACAGCTGGGGGCTTTGTCTTTTCTTGAAAAGGAGAGCTCGCAGAGTCATAGAGTAGAGGATCTTCGGCCCAACTCATCCATGCCGACCAAGGTGCCCATCTCAGCTAGTCCCATTTGCCCGCATTTGGCCCATATCTCTCTGAACCTTTCCTATCTGTGTACTCATCCCAATGTCTTTGAACTATTGTGATGGTGTAGGCCTGCAACATAGAAGGTTTGTCAGCCACCTAACAGTTCTTCCTGTAGGAATCAGTCAACGTTCTATATACATTTCATATATACTTATTACAGCACAGAAGGAGGCCACTCGGCCCTTTGGTTCCACGTCAGCTCCCTGCGGAGCAACCTCAGCATTCTCATCCCCCTCTCCTTATTACTCTGGATTTCTACAACTTACTCTCTCTCACTGCTCTGCCTCGTGACCGCAAGAAACCGCAAAGAGCTGTGAACACAGCTCGGCACATCACGGAAACCAGCCTCCCCTCCACGGCCTCTGTCGACACTTCTCAGTGCCTCGGCATAATCAAAGACCCCACCCATCCCGGACATTCTCTCTTCTTCCCCCCTCCCATCGGACCAGAAGATACAAAAGCCTGAAAGCACGTACCACCAGGCTTAAGGACAATTTCTATCCCACTGTTATAAGACTACTGAACAGTTACCTAGGAAGATAAGATGGACTCTTGACCTCACAATCTACCTCATCATGGCCCTTGCACTTTATTGTCTGCCTGCACTGCACTTTCTCTGTAGCTGTAACACTTTATTCTGCGTTCTGTTATTGCTTTTCCTTGTACTACCTCAATCCACTAAGGTGATGAAATAATCTGTATGGATAGCATGTTTTTCACTATACCTTGGTACATGTGACAATCATCAACCAATTTACATGGCCATTAACTCTCCTTAGATATTGTTGCTATTAACTGACACCAGGAGGTAACTTACAGCAGCCAATTAACCTGCCAGCACACCTTTGGGATCTGACGAGGACCCAGAGGAAACCGTAAGGAATGTACAAACTCTGCACTGACAGCATCATAGATCAGGATTGAACCTGAGTCACTGGGGCTGTGAGACAGCGGCACTACTTTGCTGCACCACCGTCCTGTCCTTCATCGGAAGGTCAACGCACATCCTTCATGCTGACAACATGGCAATGAATAATTAGACTCAGATCTTCACTGACCCCTGACTCATGTTCTCCGGGAGGTCAAGGTTCTAGAGATTTCAGCACAAGAGTTGGGCGTGAATCTGGTTCTCTGGAATGGCACTATGGGATGGAAGTTGTTGGAATAGTCAATAACAAGGGCATACTTCTTTGGAGCGAATGAGAATGTGTGCTGGTCATCATGAACATTATGACTTCTGGGAGGCCACGAAAGAGCAGGGAGGTTATGCTGCAACTGTACGGGGCACTGGTGATGCCGTACCTGGAGCACTGCGTGCAGTTCTGGTCTCCTCACTTGAGAAAAGAATATAATGGCTCTTGAGGTGGTGCAGAGTAGGTTCACCGGGTTGTTTCCAGAGATGAGGGGGTTAGCCTATGACAAGAGATTGAGTTGCCTGGGACTATACTCGCTGGATTTCAGAAGAATGAGAGGGGATCTTATAGAAACATTTACAATGATGAAAGAGATAAATAAAATAGAGGCAGGAAGGTTGTTTCCACTGGTAGGTGAGACTAGAACTATAGCCTCAAGATTCTGGGGAGTAGATTTAGGATGGACATGAGGAAGAACAGCTTTTCCCAGAGGGTAGTGAATCTGTGGAACTCTCTGCCCAGGGAAGTAGTGGAGGCTCCCTCATGAAGTATATTTAAGACACAGTCAGATAGATTTTTACACTAGGGAAATTAAGGGTTCTGGGAAAAGGCAGGTAGGTGGATCTGAGTCCACAGCCAGATCAGCTGTGATCTTATTGAATGGTGGAGAAGGCGCAACGGGCTGGATGACCTCCTCCTGCTCCTGATTCTGATGTTGTGTGTGATACTGCTGGCTATTTGACAGATCCATCACAAATATCCAGGTTACCGAATGACATTGTAGGCAGCAAAATGAGTGTTGAAGAAATTCAGTAAGTTCCTTCAAGACAAGGGACTCGTGAAGACGTTCGGCAGTATCGCTGACAAAAGCTCTCTGTTGTGTCCACAGCTGGCAATCAAGAATATTCTTGAAAGAGTGTAAGATCACCTTTTCTTAGCAGTTACTCTTCACCAGACCTATTACCCAGGTCAGTTTAAAGTGAGTTATACAAGGAGACTGAGCTTTACACTGTTAAACACAACATGAAGGAGCTGTCCAGGCCAAGAATGGGGCAACATTCCTTGAAGGACACGAAGGAGATCAAATCCGGATGGAAGGACTCCAAAACCCTCTGGAACTGCAGGTCAGCCGTGACAGATGCCACGAGTCAAAACATCCGAGTTGAACAGCCTGCTGGGGAATCCCTCGCTGACCTAAAATCCCCCACCCGCTCATCTTTCTACCCTTGAAGATGTTAGATGTGTCCACGTGCACATAAAGCAGCAGGCTGCAGAGCAGACGGCACTGAAGCTGTCATCCGCATGGCTGGAGGTAAGGGAATGGGTGGAGAACATAGAAAACTACAGCACAGTACAGGCCCTTCGGCCCACAATGTTGTGCCAACATTTTATCCTGCTCTAAGATCTATCTAACCCTTCCCTCCCACACAGCCCTCCGTTTCTCTATTATTCATGTGTTTGTCTAAGAGTCTCTTAAATGTCCCCAATGTATCTGCACCCACAACCTCTGCTGGCAGTGTATTCCATCCACCCACCACTCTGTGTAAAAAAACTTACCCCTGACACCCCCCTTATACTTTCCTCCAATCACCTTAAAATTATGCCCCCTCGTGTTAGCCATTGTCGCCCTGGGAAAAAGTCTCTGACTGTCCACTCGATCTATGCCTTTTATCATCTTGTACACCTCTATCAAGTCACCTCTCACCCTCCTTCTCTCCAAAGAGAAAAGCCCTCGCTTGCTCAATCTATCCTCATAAGACATGCCCTCCAATCAAGGCAACATCCTGGTAAATCTCCTCTACACCCTCTCTAAAGCTTCCACATCCTTTCTATAATGAGGTGACCAGAACTGAACACAATACTCCAAGTGTGGTCTGACCAGAGTTCTGTAGAGCTGCAACATCACCTCGCGGCTCTTTAACTCAATACCCGACTAATGAAGGCCAACACTCCATATGCCTTCTTAACAACCCTATCGACCTGCGTGGCAACCTTGAGGGGTCTATGGACGTGGACCCCAAGACCCCTTTGTTCCTCCACAGCTCCACAGATTCTTTCTTCAAACCTGCTGCAATGAGAGGATTCCAGAGGACCTGAGAAATCTCAGCTGGAGTGTGGAAAAGTCCTCACGTAGAATGATACAGCACAGAAACAGGGTCTTCAGCCCCCCAGATCCATGCTGATAATCAAGCACCCATTTTTATCAATCCTACACTAATCCCAATTATTCTCCCATCAACCGTCCCCAGATTCTACCACTCACCTAAACACTGGAGGCAATTCACAGCGGCCAAAGAGCCTGCCAATCCGCATGTCTTTGGAACGTGGGAAGAAACAGGAGCATCTGGAGGAATCGGGGCAGAGCGTGCAAACTCCACACAGACAGCACCCGAGACCGGGATCGAATCCGGGTCGCTGGACGTGCGAGGCAGCGGTAATGTGCCACCCACTGATCACTCAGCCTTGCCGAGGAGATCCCGTCGGAACATCAGTGAAGGAAGGTGTTGGGAACAGAACCAGAACCTGTGCCTGGCTTTCAGGGATGTGACGGACTGTGACTCCTGAAAGGTGCAGGCCCGATATGCTGCTCCTTCACAGTCAGGGGACTGTCGTCATTCTCTGTAACGTCCTGGAGGTGGATCCATCTTCATCCAGGTGGTGAAGTAAGATGGCTCAACTCTCTTCTCTGTCCTTCCAGCAGTAGCTCCAGCCCATCTCCCCAGTGGAACTGACGTCAGATACAAGCTCCTGAATTGCTGCTGCGTCAGCGGACACCCATTGCTGATCCTCAATAGGGCGATGGTCGTGCCATCCGTGTGCACACTGCTAGTGACCTCAGCACCGTGAAAGTTTCTGCCATGTGGTGCAGCATCACCAACCGCTGCCCCAACCCTACAACCCAACATCCTTGTCACCTGGGAGGATGGCGAATGTCAGGAACTCTCGGTCCCCGAGGGAGGTGGCGGCCAGATCATTCGATATGTTTAAAGGAGGAGTTGGATACATATTTGAAAGATCAAGGACTTGCAGGCGGTGGGGAACCGGTAGGGGTGAGGAGTTCAAATCAGCATAGATCAGCCATGATTATATTGAACGGCAGAACAGGCTCGAGAGGCCTGTGGCATTCTCCTGCTCCTGTGTTCTTGTGTCCTAACCCCCACAACCTAAATCCCTAATTCTCAGAATCCTGCTCCCCATATCCCTAATCCCCCAGCTCCACATCCCTGACTCTGACACCACACATCCCTAACCCCCACATGCCTGACAGTTCATGTAGAATCATGGAGTATAGCACGGAAACAAGCCCTTCAGCCCAACTGGTCCATACTGACCAAGGTGCCCAGCTAAGCCAGTCCCTTTGCCCATGTTTGGCCCATGTCCCTCTAAACCTTTCCTATTCACATACCTGTCCAAATGTCTTTTACATGTCGTTATTGTACCTGCCTCAACTACTTCCTCTGGCAGCTGGTTCCATATACTGACCACCTTGTGTGTGAAGAAGTTGCCCCTGTCCATTTAAAATTTTTCCCCTCTCACCTTAAACCTACAGTACGTCCTCTAATTTTTGTTTCCCTTTCCCTGGGAAAAAGACTGTGTGCATTCACCTATCTATGACCCTCATTATTTTATACACGTCTGTAAGGTCACCCCTCAGTCTCCTACTTTCCAAGGAATAAAGTCCTTAGCTGCCCAACTCTCCCTAAAACTCAGGCCCTCGAGTCCTGGCGACATCCTTGTAAATCTTCTTTACACTCTTTCCAACTTAATGTGGTCTTTTCTGTAACAGGGCGACCAAAACTGTACACAGTACTCGAAGTGTAGCCTCACCAACGTCTCCTACAACTGCAACATAATGTCCCAACTCCTGTACTCAACGCCCTGACTGATGAAGGCCAGCATGCCAAATGCCTTCTTTACCACCCCGTCTATCTGTAAAGCCACTTTCAAGGTACCATGTACTTCAAGGTCCCTCTGTTCCACAACAATCCCCAGGGCCCACCCTGATTTGACTTCCCAAAGTGCAACACCTCCACTTGTCTGGATTGAAAGCCATTTGCCAATCCTTGACCCACTTACCAAGCTGATGAAGATCCCCCTATAATTTTTGATAACCTTCTTCGGTCTATAATACCACCTACATCAGTATCATTTGTAAACTTACTTATACATGCCTTATATAATCTCATCCCACTACCGGTCCCTGGGGAATACCAGTCGTCACTGGCCTCCAGTCTGAGAAACAACCTTCCACCATCAGCATCTGCTTCCTACCATCGAGCCAATTCTGAATCCAATTAGCCAGCTCTCCCTGGATCCCATGCGATCTAACCTCCCAGACTAGCCTATCATTTGGGACCTTGTCAGAGACCTTGCTAAAGTCCATACAGACAATGTCCACCACCCTGCCCTCATCTAACAGATTTGTCAGATGATTTCCCACCTATACTGGCTATCTCTAATTAGACCTTGTCTGTCCAAATATTGGCAGATCCTATCCCTCAGAATCCCCTCCAGTAACTTACCCCCACTGACGTCAAATTCACCAACCAGTAGTTCCCTGGCTTGTCTTTGCCGCCCTTGTTAAATAATGGTTAAAGCCACCCTCCAGTCTTCCAAAACTTCACCTGTGGCTAAAAATGAAGCAAGTATCTCTGCAAAGGCCTCCACAGTTTCTTCCTTAGCCTCCTACAAGGTCTGGGGATATACTTGGTCAGGCCCTGGGGATTTATCCATCTTCAGGTTCTTTAAGGCCACCAATACCTCCTCCTTGGTAACTCGTATGTGGTCCAAGGCATCACAAATCATTTGCATTAATTCCTGAGCATTCATGATCTTCTCCACAGTAAAAACAGATGAGAAATACTTGTTAAAAATCTCTCCCATCTCCTGTGGTGCCACACATAGACAGCCATGCTGATCTTTAATTCTCTCCCCAGCCACCCTTTCACTTCTAATATATCTGTAAACTCTCTCAGGATTTTCCTGACCTTACCTGCCAGATCCATCTCATGCACTCTTTTGGACCTCCTGAATTCCCTCTTCTTACACACATCGAGAATTCTCTTGTTCCCAACTGCCTAAACCTAATGTATGCCTCTTTTTTTTTCCTGACCAGAGCCTCAATGTCTCTCGCCAGCCAGGGTTCCCTGAACTTGCCAGATTTACCCTTCACCCTAACAGTAACACGCTGCCCCTTGGACTCTTGATATCGATATATTTTAAAAGCCTCTCGCTCGCCAATCGTCCCTTTACCAGCAAACAGCCTCATCCAAAATTTCCCTGCCCCAGTTTCAGACCTTAATCTGTGGACCAGTCCTGTCTTTCTCCATAAACTATTTTTAAAACTAATAGAATTATGGTCACTGGACCCAAAGTGCTCCCTGACTGACACTTGAGTCACCTGCCCTACCTCGTTCATGGGGTGTGTGTGAGGGGGTGGGGAGGTGTGGGGGTTTGAGGGAGGTGGGGGTGTGTGAGGGGCTGGTTCAGGGGTAAGGGGGCAGGGATTCAGGGGTAAGGGGGCAGGGGTTCAGGGGTGAGGGGGCAGAGGTTCAGGGGTGAGGGGGCAGAGGTTCAGGGGTAAAGGTGCAGGGGTTCAGGGGTAAGCATGCAGGGGTTCAGGGGTGAGGGTGCAGGGGTGAGGGTGCAGGGTCAGGGGTAAAGGTGCAGAGGTTCAGGGGTAAGCGTGCAGGGGTTCAGGGGTAAGCATGCAGGGGTTCAGGGGTGAGGGTGCAGGGGTGAGGGTGCAGGGTCAGGGGTAAAGGTGCAGAGGTTCAGGGATGGGCACAGGGCAGTAGCATTCCGTAGGGGGGGAAAAAGACAAACTGGAGGTTGGGGAGGTCAGTGGAACATCACACTGAAGTTCAGGTAGGACCATATTGAGATCAGAAGAAAACGCAGCAGCTCTGTAGCTCTCCACTCCCACACTATTTCCCTTCTACACTCTTTCCCTCTGCGTCTCACAATCCCACACTTTCCATCCTCACACCACTTCCACACTCTCTCTATCCCACACTTCCATTCCCACGGTCTCTCTGTTCTCCCTGCTCTGCACACTCCATCACTCCACCTCTGCCATTTCCATGTTCACCCTGTTCATGCTCTCCCTCCAGTCCCATGCCTTCTATATCCCCTCAATCCCAGGATTGATTCTCGGGATAAAGACGCAAGCTGCCGGAGGAACTCGGCAGGTCAGGCAGCACCTGAGGAGGGAAAGGGAGCGTCGACGTTTCGGGTCGAGACCCTTCACCTGGGCAGACAGCCAGTGTACTGAGGCAAGGGGATGGGGTGGGGCAAGAGCTGGCAGGTGAGGGTAGGTGACAGGATCCAGGTGAGGATGGAGGAAGGGAGGGAGGGATTAGTGCCAGGTGCTGGGAGGCGATAGGTGGAGGCATCAAAGGGCTGCAGATAATGGTGTCTGATGGGAGAGGAAGGTGGAGCGTGGAATCAGGAGAGGGAGGTGGGGAGGGCAGATGGGAACAGTGGGGGGAGGGTGCCCAGCCAGAGGGGTGTGTGGGTGATGGGCAGATGAAGTGGGTGCGGGAAGGGGAAGAAGCAGGATGATGGGGGCTGGGGTGGGTGTAGGAGGACCTGGGTAGATCAGTGGGGGAGAGACAAGGGACAGAGGGGGAGCAGGTTACCGGAGGTTGGGGAATTCAGTGTTCATGCCCTCGGGTTGTGGACTCCCCAGATGGAATGTGAGGAGCTGTGACATGTTATTTTCACTGACGTGCACTCTCCCTTCCGCCTCCATTCCATACTCTCTGTTCTACATGCAGCACGCTCCCCACCCCTCTCTCCATCTCTAACGCTCTCTCCCACCCTTCACTCCCATGTGCTCTCCATCACCCGTCCTGTTGATCACCCCTCCCAATCGCCTGTGGAGAGAATAAAAAACTACTGGACCCCGTGGAGGGATGAACGTAGAGTTAGTGTGGCTGGGTGTTTGGTGGTCAGCGAGGACTCGGCGGGCACATGGACCTGTGTCTCTGCTCAATGTCTCCATCACTCTCCATGACACTGTTACTGAATGTCATTGACCTCATCCCTTCCCCCACACACTCCTTCCCCTCCATTCCCCCCACACACTCTCCCCTCTCCCCCACTCCCCCATCCCCCTCTCCCTCTCCTCTCCTCCCCCCCTCCCCTCCCTCCCTCCCCCTCCCTCCCTCGCTCTCTCCCCCCTCCCTCCCTCTCCCCCCCTCGCTCCCCCTCCCCCCCTCCCTCCCTCGCTCCCCCTCCCCTCCCCCCTCGCTCCCTCTCCCCCCCTCGCTCCCCCTCCCTCCCTCGCTCCCTCTCCCTCCCTCGCTCCCTCGCTCCCCCTCCTTCTCTCCCCCTCTCCCTCCCCCACCCTCTCTCCCCCCTCCCTCCCTCCTCGCTCCCCCTCCCTCGCTCGCCCCCCCTATCCCCCTCCCTCCCTCTCCCCCCTCGCTCCCCCTCCCTCGCTCGCTCACCCCTCTCCCCCTCCCTCCCTCTCCCCCCTCCCTCCCTCCCCCGCTCACCCCTCTCCCCCTCCCTCCCTTGCTCCCCCTCCCCTCCCCCTCCCTCCCTCGCTATCCCTCCCTCGCTCTCTCCTCCCCTCCCTCCCTCGCTCTCTCCCCCCCTCCTTCCCTCGCTCTCTCCCCCCTCGCTCTCCCTCCCTCGCTCTCTCCCCCCTCCCTCTCTCCCCCTCCCTCCTCTCTCTCCCCCCTCCCTCGCTCTCTCCCTCCCTCCCTCGCTCTCTCTCCCCCCTCCCTCCCTCTCCCCCTCCCTCCCTCGCTCCCTCTCCCCCCCCTCCCTCCCTCGCTCTCTCCCCCCTCCCTCCCTCGCTCTCTCTCCCCCCTCCCTCCCTCGCTCTCTCCCCCTCCCTCCCTCGCTCTCTCCCCCCTCCCTCCCTCGCTCTCTCCCCCCTCCCTCCCTCGCTCTCTCCCCCCCTCCCTCCCTCGCTCTCCCTCCCTCGCTCTCTCCCCCCTCGCTCTCTCCCCCTCCCTCCCTCGCTCTCTCCCCCCCTCGCTCTCTCCCCCCTCCCTCCCTCTCTCCCCCCTCGCTCTCTCCCACTCCCTCCCTCGCTCTCTCCCACTCCCTCCCCCTCCCTCCCTCGCTCTCTCCCACTCCCTCCCCCTCCCTCCCTCGCTCTCTCCCCCTCCCTCCCCCTCCCTCGCTCGCTCTCCCCCCTCGCTCTCCCTCCTCGCTCTCTCCCCCTCCTCCTCGCGCTCTCCCCCCCTCCCTCCCTCGCTCTCTCCCTCCCTCGCTCTCTCCCCCCTCCCTCGTTCTCTCCCTCCCTCGCTCTCTCCCCCCCTCCCTCCTCGCTCTCCCCCTCCCTCGCTCTCTCCCCC
>NW_026262550.1:0-23507 GCF_009764475.1 Pristis pectinata
TACGGGAAATTCAGTGAAGCCATGGGATTGCTCTGTGAGCTGGTGTAGGATTGATGGGCAGAACAGCCTCCTCCTATATAATAAGGAAATACAGAATTTGCTAGATCTGATAGGAATGGCAGACAATCGGCAGGATAGCTGCTCCAGGAACTTCTTTCTTTCATATTGAGATCTCTTCATTATTCTGGAGTGAATATTCAGTGTTACTGAGCTACAGAAATCAGGTCAGGCCCAAGCGCCAAGTTAACATTTGATCTCACTCTATATGGGGTGTGTCTGCATTAGTTTTATGCCAGAGGCCAACGACTACTCTGGAGAAATACATCCAGCGTTGTTGGTCTGATTGTTAAGTGGATGATTTTGTTTTATTTTCTTTTTGTTTTTCATCTGGAGAATAAGCTCTTTATTGTTCTAAGCATAAGTCATATGATGCTCTGAATTATCTCTCAACTATCACAATGGTCTTTTCAAGGTTTGTAAGTGCAGCAACACCATTGCAAATTGTCAACATTATTTTCATGTTGTTGAAACTATGATGCACTTCAGCAAAGTAAGGACCTGATGAAAAATCAGTGTGCACTTCATCTAAACACATAGTACAGTACCATACGAGGAGGAGCCTAGTTAAAGGGGAAAGGTCCGGTGATTGAACTTTGAACCTGGGACTGGGCCAAGTAGGTGAGAATTTGAAGCCTGAGGAGATGGAGAAATAACCACAATTGTTCATTCACTTTATCTATAAATCGCCCTTTAGAATGCAATACTTTCTCCTCCTGCGCTTACAATGCAATGCCTATCATTGTGTTACCTGCAAACTTGGATAAATGGCTAATGGGAACAAAAAGTGCTAAAATTACTCAGCAGGTCAGACAGCAGACACGAAGAGAGAAACAGAGTTAACATTTCAGGTCAATGAACCTCCATTGGAACAGGAGAAGAGTGGTTTAAGTTGCAGAGAGGGTGAGGATGGAGAGAACAAAGGGAATATCTGCAGCTTAAAACACGCCTGTTTTCTGGCTCGAAGTTCTGATGACGATTCATTGACCTGAAAACCTTAACTGGTGAGATAAAGAGAAAGGGAAGAATGACGTGGTTCCAGCTGCCGCATTAAGCTTACTGTTCTCTTTCAACCTCAAGTAAAGGTATAATCACTAGAAAATAAGGAATTCTGGTCTCTTGCCATTTATCAAGTCCCTTGCTCAGGACTCTGACACAAACTGTGGGAATTAAATCACCGCTCAGTTGTGAAATTAGGTAGACGAGGAAGACAACCGGTCCAATGTTATGTAACTGTGGTTCTCGATTCTTTTCTCATGGTCTCCTGAGACATTTTTGTAATATTAGTTATATTTAGCATGGAGCAAATAAATGTGTTTCAGTTCCATTAATAATATGGATCTGATGTTACCTTTAGACTTCTGATAGATTTAGTAATATTCTTTTTCTTTTGTTAGGCATTTCAGAGGTCTGTGAAGTATTTCTTTTGGAAGTAATGTCACAGGAAAGCCAGTGCACATCCTCTTCTGTACATTTCATCTTTTACATCCGTTATATATTACAACCTGCAGAAAACATGCTGTGTTCCTGTAAGCTTGATTTCGATATTCCTACGTGGACCTTTGGAATGATCGGATTGTATTTTGCAGTAAGACATAAAGCAAATCTCAATCTGCTACAAAAATCTGTAATCATAACTAAATCATTAAGCACATATTTACCAGAGTCATAGAGTCTTACAGCACAGAAACAGGCCCTTCAGCCCACTGACCAAGAAGCACCCACGTCTACCAATCCTACATTAATCCTATTTTGTTCTCTGCACAATCCCATCAACTCTCCCCAGATCCTATCACTCCCCAAAGGACAACACACAAGGGACAATTTACAGTGGCCAATTAACCTTCCAATCCATGCAATTTTGGGTTGCAAGAGGAAGCCAGAGCACTCAGAGGAAAACCCACACTGTCACAGGGAGAACGTGCATACTCCACACAGACAGCACTGGAGGTCAAGATCAAACCCAAATGAGCAAGTGGCTCTGTCTGCACCACTGTGCCACCCAATCTATCTGCATGATGATTTTTTTTCTACCCAACAGGATAGACTGCTCAACAGAAATACTTCCATTGTGCATTTTGCTGTTAAAGCGCTAAGCTGGAAAGCCCAGTGTCCATTTGTATTTTCTTTTCATTGTTTCAGTGCCTTGATTCTTTGGTTATTCCTTATTGAGTATCTGCTAAAATGTTGACGATCAGGCCCATAAAATAAGGCTGCTCAGCACCATCTCTATTGATGCTCTGTAGTAAGAATCCTGAAATGTCGGCCAGAGAGCACAAGGAACAATTGCTGCGATCAAATGTGTGTGTGTGTGTGCGGGGCAAGGGTGACCTGGATGCTAGGTAACCAAGGTATTGTCTCTGCAGACATCAACCTGCAGTGTCCGAGGCAATGGTCATATGATGAGTTGACCTGGACAAAGGATGGACCTAGGTAGGGGTGGAGAGAAGTGACCAGGGTATAAAAGAGTTAGCACACTGCTGGTGAGGTCTCTCGGATTCGGGCTCACCACAGGTCAGGTCGCAACTTACACCATGGACCAATTGGAACAGGGCGCTGCAGTTAAACAGGCTCAGGTGCGCTTTTCCGAGATAAGTACCACTTGATGTAACTTAGCAATAAAGTGTGTTGTGTTCAGCTTTGCGTGCGCAAGGCTCATCTCTATCGGATCTGCCAACAATCCTCCTTAACTTTGGCGCAACATGCTCGGAGGCCAATTTGCTACCAGTTTTGTGTGTGAATCATGAGCACACCACTTTGACACAACTTGGTGTCGCATAAAGTGAGGCAGTGATGCAGATTGGCTTTTGTTGATGCCAATCTTTGTGCAAGGCTGATCTACCCTGGACTTGTGAAACTGGGCCGTGTCCGTTCCATTACAGTCACCCTGCACAGGAAATCTGACATTTAACACCAGCAAGAACTTACGATCCTCAATCTGTCCTAATTAAAGGGATCCTCCACGAGGTGTGATGATGATTGATTGAAAGAGAGTCGGTTCTGATGGTATTTACTAGGGACTTTTAAAGGGGATTTGATGGAAACATTGTTTACACAGATTCTGGTTGACACCTGAACGCACTGCCAGGAGAAGTGGTGGAATCAGATACAGTCGTCATGTTTAAGAGGCAATTATTTAGGCAGGTACTTGAATAGATAAGGCATAGAAGGAGATATGGCTGATGGCATTAGTATAGGTGGGCAAAAAGGTCAGCGTAGATGTGGTGGGCCGAATGGCCTATTTCTGTGGTGTTCGACTTTATGATTCTTGGAGAATGTGCTTCCCCAAGTGGGTCATCATGGAGATCTGCCACATGAGACAATCAGACCTGTGGTGACATGACTCAGCCAGAACAGCCATCAGTATCAATCCAGGTCCTGGTCTCAAATGGTCTCAGTGTCAGCTACCTCTTTTCAGGCCAGAGTTGAAGGCATAAGTCATATTTCCCAAATGGCACTTCACCATTCATCACAGAGAGCAAGTTCCTCAGTTCTCATTGGACAGAGAAGAGCAAGCACGATGAGTGGAAATTCATTTTCAGTATTGTGTGTTAATGACATGGTAGAAAAAGTGCACTGTGTTCTGCTTCGCAACTCGATTCCATCAGATGTCTCTTTCTCAAAACACACCCCACAATCTTTTTCTTAGAATCAACAAATGAAGTAAGAATACACCATTTGTATTTTCTCCCTTCCTTCCCTTACTATAGTTCAATTCTTGATCATTTTTTACCTTACATCAATTCATATTAACCAGCTAAGAGGCTAGGGTCTGGTAATTCCTTTGTTCCTTTTTTGTTGCACCAAAACAGTGCTGCACTATGTGATAATGCTGTTTTAAGAAATGCCATTGGAATCACAGTCTTCCATTCCAATCCTCATTAACATGTTGTTCAGAACATTGATGAAATGGCATAAAGCTTCAGCTTTGACATGCATTGATAATGCATGTGCTTCACTGGTGTGCTTCAATATACTTCCAGAACCCAGCAATGCAGCTGCAATCTCGGGAGCCAGCTCTTAGAAAGCCACGTGCACGACACAAACAGAGTATTACAAGTACTGGAGAGTCCTGATTCTTCAAGAATGACTGCTGCAGTGTTCATAAATGTGGGGAGGGAGGGGCTGCACGGAAGGAAACCAGCTCCCAGCTTTTCAGACAGAGATGGTGGATGATGGACAACATTACCCACAGAAATTCCTTCTAACATACACAGGCTGACACACACACACACATGCAAGTACACACACATTCATGCACACACACACACACACATTCGCACACACAAACACACACACACGCGCACACACACACACACACACACACACACACACACACACACACACACACACACACACAACACACACACACAGCATAGAATAACACTGAAGCTGAAAATACCCGTAACCTTGACTTTGAGTATGTCCAAGCACATGTGTCAGCTTGTACTTGAAGTCACTGGAGGTCACAGATCACAGTGGGGATTGCCTGTCATTTTGATGCTCACTCTGCTTCTGCTCAGAAGTCTAGCTCTGAGCATAGGTCCTCCTAAAACCAGGATGGATGTTGGTTACGAGTCCTTCTATAGATTGAAAAATATTGGTGTTCAGAGGGACCTCGATATCGCTGTACACAAGTCACTGAAAGTTCACATCCAGGTTCAGCAAACAATTAGGAAGGCATGTTAGCCTCCATTGTAAGAGGCTTTGAGTACAGTAGTGAAAACGTCCTACTGAAATCATATAGTACCCTAGTGAAACACCAACTGGAATACTGTTTGCAGCTTTAATCTCTCTACTTAAGAAAGGATGTACTTGTGATGGAGTGAATGCAGTTAAATTTTTCACCAGATTAATTACTTGGGGTGTGCAATGATTAAGTAAACAGCGACTATACCCTCCAGAGTTTAGAAGGATGAAAGGTACTCTGAATGAAAACATACAAGCCTTGGCCCAGTAGGTGCAAGAATGATATTTACCTTGGTGGCAGTATCTAGAGTCAATGGTTACTGTCACAAAATAAGGGGTCAGCTATTCCAGATAAAGATTAGATTGGGTAGCTATTTTGTGGAGCACAGAAGCCAAGAGTGGGTATCAGAAACATGGGGACAGAAGGCTCACAAGCAAAGAGAAAGATCAAGGAAAGAGGAAGCTTTGCCACTTCCAGCTTATTTTAAACTCTCAGGTTGAACCGGGCAAGATGTTATTGTAACACCTTCAAACAATCCTAAAAAACTGCTACACTGATTAGCATTGCAGTATGAATTAGAAACTGACACATTTCACACTGTTGCATTCACAAATAAATGAAAAAGCAAAGGAAAAATAAATGGCATATCCAGTGCCGGTGTTTTGAACACTAGATTCACAATGCATTCCATGAACCTCTGGGCTGCTCAGCATAGCCAAGGTGATGGAAGCTTTGTCGGCTGACTTTAGTCATTAGACCACCAGCAACAATGAAAATACACAGAGGGAAATAATGCCCTGAATCTATAATCACAGAATGAGAGGTGTTGTTGAATGCATGCCTCCCTGGTTTTCTATTTCTATTTCTATTTCTATTTCCTATTTATTTGTACTTGATACCTTGGAGCCTTTATTGCCTGGTCTTACATAATTTGCAGCAATATAGTTCGTTGAGATAATAGTTTTGTCATTAATTACTTCCAGACCAAGTTTCCTTCCAGGCTCACACGCTTAACCAACCCCCTGAACAAAAGGGAACTCACTTCTAAGGATCAATGGTCAGATCTCTGGATACTAATCTAGTGACTTAACCACTATGCTGCCAATTCCCCCTCTTAGCTCTCCTCTCCACCTTAAAAGTGTTCTGAGCTCATAGTATTTATTGAACATGTGGAATGTGGCTCAATTTTTTCACTGCATAAGTGTTTATGACCAAACAATGTTTATTCACTTTATTGCAACAATGCTACAAAGTTCAACCTGACGAACAGGGTTTAACTGTAAGATAGCTAATCTAAATTAATACGGACCTTTTGAGGTATCGCAGGTATAATTAGCTTTCATCCAAGGAGCCCTCGGTCCTGGTTTTGATATGGGACATGTTACTCTCAGTGGTTCAGGACTCACTACTCTCATTACATCTTCTGATGGGTCATGACTCCATGTTGCTGCCATGAAAAATACTATTCTTAATGGAATATATACCAACTAGCCCACTATCGCCAGGAAGAGGAGCTGTTTATCAGTGGATGGTAGGAAAACTGCTGTTACGCAACCAGAAATCCCTTAAACCCATGGGAGAATATGCCCAGCACGGTCTTCAAATAGTTCCCAAGATCTACGGTCCTTCATTCCACTCCTCTGCAATGAACTGACTAACTTTCCTGGATTTTCTGTAGAAATCACATTTACAGTCCAGAAGGAAATTCAACCAGAAAAGAACTCTACTCCTGCCAACATCCAGTGCATAGGCAACAGCCTTCTAAGTTTCAACACATCATGTATTCATCCAGGTACTTTTTGAATGCAATGAGGCTAATTTTACTCTTTCCAATATCAGCTAATGCAAAGCTGCATTAATGTCATATTATTTTTAAACTGTTCTGTGAATTTCCCATGTTTTCCCTACCACCATAAGGCAACTGTAAGCTCCCCACTCCTCACCCTGATGATGCTACTGGCAGTACCCTTTGAAGCAGTGACGTGAGATAACACTGCAGGTGCCCTGTCTGAACTTGCGCAGCACAATTTCAGATGTAATGGTTACTTTTACTTCAGTTGCTTAAAAAAAGCCATTATTTCTGTTCCTGAAGCTGGAAACTGAGGACCAGCAACGTGAAAATATTGAGAAAAAATTGAGAAAAGACCAGACTTGAGTTTGCAAAGAAACTTGAACCAACCATAAACAAACACAGGGAGATAAACTGGATTGAGCCGGAAAACAGTAGCGGAGAGTGTGGTGCGTAATTAAACGATCTGGAGAAGTGAGTTCAAATCTCATCACAACAAAATAAGTTCAGTTGATTGAATAAATGTGAACAACAGATTTGTGTCAATATAGCAGCCAGGAAACTAGAGAGTAAAAGTCAAAGTTCATCTGGTTCACAAATGGCCTCCAGGGAAGGAAATTTTACCCTGGTCCATATGAGACTCCAGGCCCACTGAAATAGAGTCCTAGAGTTATACAGCACAGAAACAGGTCCTTCGGTCCATCTCTTCCATGCCAACCAAGTTACCCACCTGAGCTAGTCCTGTTTGCTTTCACTCGGCCCATATCACGTGCCTTGTACCTGTTTTAAATGTTATAGTTTTACCTGCCTCTATCATTTCCTCTGGCAGCTCATTGCACCTACTCACCGCTCTCTGTGTGAAAATGTTGCCCCTCAGGTCCCCTTGATATTTTGCCCTCTCACCTTAAATCTATGCCCTCTGGTTTTAGATACCCTTGGAAAATGACTGTGACCAAGTATCTTATCTATGCCACTCATGATTTTATAAACCTCTTTAAGGTCATTCCTCAGTCTCCTTTAGTCCAGGGAAAAAAAGCTCCAGCCAATCCAGTCTCCCAGGAGTTATATGTAGTTAAATCTTAAGTATCCACTGGAATGGTCCAGCCTGCCCTTCATTTAGAACATAGAGCATAGAAAATCGACAGCACAATTCAGGCCCTTTGGCCCACAAGGCTGTGCCGAACATCTCCCTACCTTAGAAATACTAGGCTTACCCATAGCCCTCTACTTTTCTCATTTCAAGCGCGACTTGGGATGTTGACCATACCAGGGATGACTAAGCCAGGAAACTAGAGAGTAAAAGTCAGTTCATCTGGTTCACAAATGGCCTCCAGGGAAGGAAATTTTACCCTGGTCCATATGAGACTCCAGGGCCCACTGAAAATAGAGTCCTAGAGTTATACAGCACAGAAACAGGTCCTTCGGTCCATCTCTTCCATGCCAACCAAGTTTACCCACCTGAGCTAGTCCTGGTTGCTTTCCACTCGCCCATATCACGTGCCTTGTACCTGTTTTAAATGTTATAGTTGTACCTGCCTCTATCATTTCCTCTGGCAGCTCATTGCACCTACTCACGCTCTCTGTGTGAAAATGTTGCCCCTCAGGTCCCACTTGATATTTTTGCCCTCTCACCTTAAAATCTATGCCCTCTGGTTTAGATACCCTTGGAAAATGACTGTGACCAAGTATCTTATCTATGCCACTCATGATTTATAAACCTCTTTAAGGTCATTCCTCAGTCCTCCTTTAGTCCAGGGAAAAAAAAGCTCCAGCCAATCCAGTCTCCAGGAGTTATATGTAAGTTAAATCTTAAGTATCCACTGAAATGGTCCAGCCTGCCCTTCATTTAGAACATAGAGCATAGAAATCGACAGCACAATTCAGGGCCCTATTGGAGGCAGCCTTGTCAGGACCACAGTTACAAAAACCTAGCGGCAGATGGCTCAAATTGTCCTCTACAGGAGTGAGAATCCCTGAATCATTAAACCCCTAAAGGTTAAAACAACACAAATTTATACTTTATCTTCCCTTCTCAGGTTAAAACATTGTGGAATAGGAGGGAGACCCTTTGCAAGACAATGGATTCATACTGCCCCAGAGGACTTAGATGTGAGCCATGACAAGGATACACCAGGAGATGATCAGTGAGCAGTGTACCTCACTGAATGCAGGAGAGGACAAGTAGTGTAGAGGAGGTAATCTCGAGGCTCTTGCTTGTCACCATGACTCCTGCACAGGAGATCATATGACTTCCCTTCAAAAGCTCAGTTACAGTCATGCCGCACAATACCACCAGTCTTTCTGCTTCTTTCACCCTGATCCAACCAGAGGTCTGGTCTCTGCCACCCAGGGGCAGCTTGTAACTCTAAAGGAACAGTGGGATGCCACCAGGGAGCAACTTGATGATACTAACAAGCTGAAAAATCAATCAATTTAAGGTTCTTATCTTTCTCATCCTACCTCTCATTTCAGAGCACTATGGGGCTGCTGTGTATATGACATGAAAAGTAGGCTTTGTCCACAGGATACATATATTTGTTTCTCCAATGTTATTGCCCCTAATAAGCAAATCCAAAAGTAAAGATAATGAATTTTAAGTTGTGTTCAGTGAAATTTGTTTCCACAAAATTCTGCACTGCTTTTAAAAGCACAGCCGGAGAATTGGACCCTGCCCGCAAAAGTGGCCGCATCTCACCTCTCAGATAAATTAATCACTTAATGGGAGTTTCCACTAATTACCCTCCTTTGCAACTCTCAAAGAGGCTCCAAAGATTAAGCCTGATATATTTCCTCCATGGACATTCAAAGGCACATCTTGAAAGGTTTTGAATGTTTCTTAATCTACTACTCTACACCAATCTTGTTAGAAAATGTTGTCATTTCCAATAATTTTTAAATCGGGTTACCCGCAGGTGACAAATTGATACTGCGATTTTAGGTGCTTTTGTTGTGATAACACCATTTTCACCTGTACCAATTAAATTTATGAAAATACATACATTAAGGAATTACATTCTAATGCAATCTTAAAATAATAAATTCTACAGCTCTGCTTGTGGAAGTTTCTGCATTTAGTAATGTACAAATGAATTTAAACTGAAAATTGAAGGAGAAAATGCTGTACAAAATGGGGGCAATTTTGGGCATGATTTATTGGTCCAATCGCAAATTTGTGCTTGAACTTGTCAAATGTGACTGAGGGTGAATCAATGAAAACGAAAACCCATTCTAATTAGAAGCAAAGTAAAACAGCTTGATCATTTGACTCCCATTTTATTTCAAATTCATTGTAATGCAGTCTCGGCTTCAACCCCCTCTGATATCAATTGGACTGACACTAGTGGCTGATGGTAATGAATCATTCAATCCCTCACTGAGCCTCATTGGGATCCAAACTATGTTGCTAGCTGGTGGCCACACTGGAAGGATGAGGTGGATCAGACTTAGTGTTGCAATACTCCAGGGCAGATTTTCCGCAGATTCTGGCATTAACCCTTATACAGATGACCCCTGTGTTATGGCCTTTCGGGTAATGGAAATTGGCCCTTACAGAATTCACAATTCACTACCCAAAAATTTGAGATATGGGATTAAATTCACTCTCAGGGAATTTATCTTAAAAAAAGAAAATAACATTTTTCTTTTCGCATTGCATTTCTTGCTGCATATGCAGAAGATGCAGCTTTGCATTATGGAAAATCGCAATATGGAGTGTTTTCTAGGAATGCATCCCCTCTGCCTGTATTGCGGGAGTCACGTGTACCAGGATTTGCCAATGTTCCTTGGTAGAAACCCCAGCTCAGCGCTGACGTGGGTCCAAGCTGGAGGGGTGGGGTTGTGGTGGGGAGGTGCACGGAAGCCTTCGAATTTGCTTCCTATGAGGCTGGCACATTGGTGGAATCTTCACAGAGTTCAACAAAAAGTGCAAACTTCCACTGATCTCCTAACTGGGAAATCCACCCACTCATGGTCCTGTTAACACAAATGGGAAATATGAGCTGGCAGGAAACAGACAAGTGGAACTTTGCTTTGATTTATTTAGTTTTAATGTCAGTGGTTGTTTTGCATGCATTTTTTCAGTCCTATAATTTTATAAAATAAATGTATTGTTATTATTACTTATATCTTTTAACAGGTCCCAAGGTACATTGAAAATTTGCAAATATTGAAGAAATTCACAAGTATTTGACAGCCGGCTGTCGGGAATGTGGTCTGACTTTTTCTGACTGTGACTGAGTGAGAAAGCCTCTATCAAGACTCCTATGGACTCCCAGCTGAAGACTTCAAGAAGAAGAAACAGGGTGGACCAAAGGCATTTGGCTGATGAATCTAGGACAATTCCATCATACAGATATTCCGACGACAGATTCCTTCATGACTGACTTTTTGTTGTACTGGGGATGAGATTATTTGACTCAATGAGACTTCTAAAGCGTGAGAGGACGACTTGAGAAAAATATAGGATCCTGGTCAGTCTTGTCAGGAAGAATGTGGAAAGGTTTATTTCCTCTTCTGAAGAATCTAGAACTAATGAGGGGCCACCCGCTCTATACAGATAAGAGACAATTTTTTCTTCTCTCAGATGTTCATGAGTCTTTGGAACTCTCTACCTCAAAGGGCAGTGGAAGCAGCGTCTCTGAATGTTTTTAAAGCAAGGGTAAATAGATAAGTGAAAGGTTACCGGGGTAGACAGGAGTGGGGACTTCAGCGTACCTTCAGAGCAGCCATCATCTTACTGAATGGTGCTGCTGGTTCCAGGGGTCAGGCAGGCTCTTCCTATTCTGAATTTGTATGTTTACATGTTCAGTAAATAACAAGTGTGGTGCTCTGAAGAATCCAGAGCAGGTTCAATCAGCAGTCTGTGCTGAACTGGTTGACTGCAACAAAGGTTGTCCGCTGCAATTTGCTTCAGTATCCTGGGAAAAGGAGGAGAAATAAAATCAGCCAAGGTTCCCACTTTTACTCATCATCCAGTGGTCTTTGGTAACTGGGCTACATTCTCCCAGAGTGGAGGGTGTGTCTATGCACACACTATCTCGACCCACACATGGAAAATGGTTACTTGGACAAGGCTTCAGAAGGCATATTGCTTAGTGCTGTGCAACTGTAAAAAGGTGTGAGTTACTATCTTCAGGGAAAAAAAAACAGGGATAGATGAAAATAAAAGAAAAATTATTTCTTCTCCCTCTGCTGTAGAGATTGCATTTGCTTTTAACTTCGTGCGACTATCATTTAAAAAGAAAACAACTAAATAGTTAAAATATATTTTGGAATTCTTTTCAAATGAACTAAACAATGGTGAGTCTGTTCTGGTTCACATCTGGATGGGACAGAATTCTCCTGTTCTTGAGTTAGGCTCGGCAGCGTAAACACCACTTTTGCCAACCCAACCCTTGGCTTTTTTTTTTGCAAATAGATTATGTCAAAAATAGCAAGAGCTTAGTTAAGCAAAATTTGACTTTTCAGTTTGCTTTTATAAACTGCAATTGATTATTTAACTTTAACTGAGACTGATAACTTCCAGATTTCCACTCTGCTCTGAGTTGACATTCTTAATCATGTTTATCACCTTTCAAGTACACAGGATTGCTGCTTCCAGGACTGACCAGTTCTCCCATTTTGGTTTTAC
The DNA here is from genome assembly GCF_009764475.1 of Pristis pectinata. Lineage (NCBI taxonomy): Eukaryota > Metazoa > Chordata > Chondrichthyes > Rhinopristiformes > Pristidae > Pristis > Pristis pectinata. Next base: position 12,166 of record NW_026262550.1, read on the forward strand.
AACATTTTTACAGTGCTGTTTATGCAGTGCACACTAAATGTAAGGTGACTTTTAAAATCTGAGCATACCATGCGGTAGACCTTGATCCATCCTTGGACTAAGCATTGCTGAGAGTTACTGTCTTCCATAAAAGACGTTCTGTTTACACCTTTACCACTGTATCAGCTGTGCTAGCGAAACACAAAGAAACCTACATTGGTGTCAAGTTTGGGAAGCTGCTGGTTGATGGAGTGGCACGGCGGTGAACCACTGTGAGTGAAGTAGACAACAGGGTTCTCTGGGTAGACTGGAGACGATGGCAGGCAGTGACGTGATGGATACGTCAGGGAACTTGAAAGGTCCGACTCACTCAGCTGTTCGTCCCAAAAATGGAAGGCATGCAAACGACCCTGAGGGCTCAAAACCGAGCAACACTGCCATACAGAAGTACAAGAGGGTGTTATTGCTGCTGATGTTAAGGCTGCAGTCATATGAGACGTTGGTGAGCCTACGAGTGACATCAGCTGCAGATGAGGTATCCTGTGGGGATACAGTAAAAACCTGAATGGACACACTAGTCATAGAGTCATACAACATGGAAACAGGCCCTTTGGCCCAACTCGTCCATGCCAGTCATGGTTAGTCCCATTTGCCTGTGTTTGGCCCATATTCTCTCCTATCCAGGTACTTGTCCAAATGTCTTTTAAATGTTGTTATTGTACCTGTCTCAACTACTTCCTCTGGTAGCTCATTCCATATACACACCAGCCTCTGTGTGAAGAGGTTGCCCCTCAGGTCCCTTTTAAGTCTTTCACCTTTCACCTTAACCTATACCCTCTTGTTTTCAGTTCACTGTGTGTGTCACCCTATCTATGCCCCTCATGATTTTATACACACTTGTAAGGTCACCCCTGAATCTCCTAGGTTTCCAAGGAATAAAGTCCTAGACTGCCCAACCTCTCCCTATAACTCAGGCCCTCGAGTCCTGTCAGCATCCGAATATCATGGAGATTTGCAAGAGCTGTAAGTTCAACCTGTACAACCAGGGTCAGAGAATAGTTGGTCGCTACATATTGGCAAATGGGTGTAGTTTCCACACCTCTGTAGGACAGGTGTTGTGGGTTCGCTGAAGAATTGAGGTAAAAACTATTTAACACAGTGGTCCTAACATTTGAGGATTGCCTGTATGATGACCACCAGTATAAAAGCAGTGTTTGAGAATGTGAGGCATTTCACTTCAGGTATGATTCCAAGACAGCAAGCAGAAGCAGGTAAAATAGACAATAAAGGCAATACTCCCTTTTTTGTCCCAGAGTTGGGGTCATGTGTCATAAAAAGTGACTTCAGTAGGAAATACTTGGGTCAAAAATCCTGAAAGGCAGGAAGCACCAATACAGAGTGTAAAACGGCCTCAAACCAGGGCACTGTAAGCTGACCAGGAGGACCCAAATAACCAATGGGATATTTGCTACGGTGGACACTGCCCTACAGAACTCCGGTCATTATGTGGTCACAGCTATGAGGTGTGGATCGTTCACTCATGACATGTATGAACTGTTGCTCAGTGTGACCTCACCGACAAGGTCCAATGCTATTCCAGAGATGTACGCCAGGCAGAACTTACACATTCCTGGGGAAATATCATGCACAGTCGAGTGCAAGGAGATGGAGAGCAAGATACCAACGAACATGGCCAACTGTACCTGTAGTGTGGTACTGCTGGCAAATGATAGGCTCTGAGCTCTGACCTTTGAATGTGTGGCTATCCATAATTTGTTACAGTGTGTGATGGCCACAAAAGCTTTTGATGCAGTACATGTATTTCTTCAATGGCAGTGACATTGTTGGGTACAAGACCCACATTAAAACTTTTTCAGGGTCCAAGCCCAGTTAATGTCAACCAAGACCACTTTCTTCCGCCCCTAAGCTGCGGGTGGAGGAGGAGCTAGGTACATTACAAACAAATGGGGTTTTACATAGAAAATAGAACACTACAGCACAGTCCAGGCCCTTCGGCCCACAGTGTTGTGCCGACATTTTATCCTGCTCTAAAATCGATCTCACCCTTCCCTCCCACAGAGCCCCCCATTTCTCTATCATTCATGTGTCTATCTAAGAGTCCCTTAAATGACCCTAGTGTATCTGCCCCCACAACCACTGCCGGCAGTTCGTTCCACGCACCCAGCACTCTCTGTGTAAAAAACGTACCCCTGTCATCCCCCTTAAAACTTCCTCCAATCACCTTAAAATTATGTCCCCTCGTGTTAGCCACTGTCGCCCTGGGAAAAAGTCTCTGACTGTCCACTCGATCTATGCCTCTTATTATCTTGTACAACTCTACTAAGTCACCTCACAACCTCCTTCTCTCCAAAGAGTAAAGCCCCAGCTCACTCAACCTGTCCTCATAAGACATGCTCTCCAATCCAGGCAACATCCTGGTAAATCTCCTCTGCACCCTCTCTAAAGCTTCCACATCCTTCCTACAATGAGGCGACCAGAACTGAACACAATACTCCAAGTGTGAAGGCCCAACATAGAGAATGGGCAACCCAGTCAACGATGATCCTCAGGGCTGATGAAACTACTTACTTGGAGGCTACAGTCTAAATAGAATTGTTGATGATCAGCAGTATCCACTAACCAACTTGTGAGTCTTATTCTCAGTGCTGGCCCTGTCCCATACCTAATCACATTTAGATGTGCACTCAGGGAGTCCCAACCACCTGATGACTAACAGTCATTAGGGTTGTCTGTCTACACCGAACTGCCATCTAGTCTGTTGGTACTGAAGATTGTTCAGTCAGTCATGGAAAGAAATGTTGCAGGGGTTTGCAAAGTGTCTATGTTTTCATATTAATTTTGTATTCCCATAGTTCTTTCCTTTGCAAACTCTGCCACTAAAGGAGGAAAGCAGGAGAGGCATATTGGTATTGGTTTATTATTGTCAATTGTACCGAGGTACAGTGAAAAACTTATCTTGCATACCGATTTGTACAGATCAGTTCAGGACACAGTGCAGATACATTGAGTTAGTGCAGAGTGTATTGAGGTAGTACAGGGTAAAAACAGTAACAGAATACAGAGTAAAGTGTCACAGCTACAGGGAAGTGCATTGCAGGTAGACAATAAGGTGCGAGGTCAAACAAGGTAGATTGTGAGGTCAAGAGTCCATCTCATTGTATAAGGGAACCGTTCAATAGTCTGATCACAGTGGGCCTGGTGGTATGTGCCGTCAGGCTCCTGTATCTTCTGCCTGATGGGAGAGGAGAGAAGAGAGAATGACCCGGGTGGGTGGGGTCTTTGATTATGCTGGCTGTAGGTCTTGGTGGGGAGGGACTGTGAAGGAAAGAGGCCCAGCAAGACAGAGCGCATTGCATTGTCAGTCAAGTAATGATTTCGACAGCCAGGACAGGCCATCTCAGGAGGGGCCTGATCATGACCAGTCTGGCATGGGTGGCATCAGTTCAGGAAGGGTGTCGGGACCATCCAAATATCCTAGGGTGACCTGGGTGGTGAATCAGAGTGGAGGGGTAGGTGGGAATTCCATTGGTGGGCGGATATTGAAGTTGATATACATGACATGAATTGTTAATGCCAGATCCACACAGCAGGCCTAATTACCAGCAAAGTAGGTCTCACCAGCTTGTTACTGCATGAGTGAGCTTGCTGTCCACAGCCCAGCTATACATGGACCAAAATGATAGAAGAGGCATCCAGGTGTGTGTGGCATGTTATTAGACCCCTGACATCCTCGAATATGGAAATAATGACAAGTTTTGTGAAGGAGGAACCAGAAACTTGAATCTCCATGGAAGTATATCCTACCAAAATTCATTCCCTCAAGCACAACAATAGACGGAGAGCCTGGTTGGAGAGTTACACACTCTGTGGAGCTTGCATTAGGTCCCACTCTTCCATTCAGCTTGTTTTCCTTTCATTGAAAGTGTAGCACAAACAGCACATTTATATTGTGCTATAAATTACAATATCTAAGTAAAGGCCTTTCCACCAAGGTCTACTGCCAGCTATCCTGGGGATTGTGAATGATGTATTGTTGAATAAAGTCAAGATGGCAGTCAATAGACTTCTGGATACATAGGGAAATTGAGATTTACATGGGATAAGACAGAAAGGTATGACTGACATAATTGCTCAGCCCAGGTCTTATGGAGTGGCAGATCAAGCTTGAGGGCTGAATACACAAGAATATAAGAGAATAGGAGCAGGAGTGGGTCATCAGACCCCTCAAGCCTGCCCACCATTCAATAGGATCATTGGTTGATCTATACTGGCCTCAACTCCTCCTCTATGTCAATTCCCCATAACCTTCAATTCCTCGATCTTTCAAATATTTATCTGTGTCCATCTTAAATATATCTAATAATCTAGCTCCATTACCCTAAGGGCAGTGAATACCAGAGACTCACTGCCCTTTGAGAGATGAAATTTCTCTGCACCTCCGTGTTATATGACTGTCCCCTTATTTGCAGCTATGTCCCCTTGTATGTGACTCTCCCACTAGTGAAAATATCTCAACAACTACCCTGTCACTCTCCCTTTGGATCTTAACTGTTTAAATAAATTCACCCCTCATTCTTCTAAGTTCCAAGGAATATAGACCCAAACTGTCTAGCCTCTTCTGATTTGTAAGAGTTTAGATGATTGTCTCATCAGAAATTAGCCTTGGGCGCCAGCGACCCGGGTTCAATTCCAGCCGCTCTCTGTAAGGAGTTTGTACATTCTCCCCGTGACTGTGTGGGTTTCCTCCGGGTGCTCCGCTTTCCTCCCACATTTCAAAGACGTACAGGTTAGGAAGTTGTGGGCACGCTATGTTGGCGCCGCAAGTGTGGTGACACTTGCAGGCTGCCCCCAAACACTACGCAAAAGATGAATTTCACCGTGTGTTTCGATGTACTTGTGACAGATAAAGACATCTCATCTTATCCAATGCTACAATATCCTTTATTAGGTAACGAGACCAAAACTGTGTGCAGTTTTCCAGGTGTGGTCTCACCAACACCCTGTACCACTACAATAAAACCTCCTTATTTCTAAGCCCCAATTCCTTTGCAATAAAGGCAAAAATGCTATTGGCCTTCTTAATTACTTGTTGGACCCTAAGTGGCCTTCCACCGCTCCTTTGTTAGTTATTCTTATATAACGATGCCAACACTACTGTCACAAAGGCCTTGTGAAAACAGAATGAGTTAATCAGGTCACTAACTGAATCAGACAGATGCTGTCTCGGATCACTGAAAATTTGATTATTACAAGAAGATATGTTAATTTCTTAAACCTGTGATTTCAGCCTTCTCTGCCACATACAATGAGCATCAGAATAAACAGCTTTACAATAAGTAGTTTACCATTTGAAAACTGATTTACTATCAACTTATGTCTCACATCTCTGTCTCTATGTCTCTTGAAAAAATTGTATGCCAGCTGCCCTACTACAGTCTAACACTGAGTCCTACAGATTAAAGCAAATCTCCAGTTTGATATTCTGGTCTGAATTAAGTTAAATAATTTCCTTAAGGCAACACTGGATTTACAATCAAGTGCAGTCCCCTTGGACTATTAAGGTGAGAAGTTATTAAGACTTTCAACTGCTAAAACCTGTCTAATGGCCCCCAATGGACCATGGATTTGTATGAACAGTGGGGATAATAAACGCAATGATTAAGTAAATCTTCTGGATCCATATATGGAGACTGGTTTTATGAATGAGGAGGCAGAGCTTTTATTGTCCTTGGAATTATATCTAATCAAAACTCATTCCCTCAGCAAAAGAGGGAAGGAAAGATAATTGCTTGGTTACTAAAGATGAGTCTTTTAACCAAGAAAAATAAGCATGCAGTTTAATCACAGAGGCACACAGTCATGCTTGCTCCTGCTTTCATTTACTGCAAGTGCTGATCCAAAGGTTACCCATGGGAACTTGTAGAGAGAAGTTGACTCCTGGTAGCAAGGTTCTTCTGCAATGTAAATTCCATTGTGTCGTTGGGGGAGAGCAGGGGAATGCTGAGGGAAGGAGATCCTCTCACAAAACAACTATAAAAAAATTGGCAGCCAACTAAATTCGTGCCCACTGACCTCAATGAGTCTCAAATCTATCAAAAGCATTAAATGTTTCTTGATGTGAAAAACTATCAATTTTTTAAAAAATTGTAGCGACTCACCGTCCGAGCAAACGAACCGGTTCGGCGGTCGGGTCCCGTGTCATCGGATCGGCGAGGCCCAAGATGGCGTTGGGCCTTCGTCTTCCCCGAGCGACAGGGAGAAACCGCGCGCGGGAAAAGTTTAATGACGTAGCGCATACTTCATTTTCGTTTTCGGTGGGTGGGAACCGTTCCTCTTAAAAAGCCTGCGCAAGGCGGGAAAATAAATCAGTTTTTGCTCTGCAGCCCACTGACTAGTGTCTTATTTTCACATCATGGTAGCAGCCGCTACGTTGGTGACCCCAACGGTCCAAACGAATTTTGGACCCGCACGATGTATGACAACGCAGCAGCCAACGCAGTGGCACTCAAGCTGCCCGCCTTTTGGACGCTTCAGCCCCGCGTCTGGTTCGACCAGGCCGAAGCACAATTCCAACTTCGGCAGATCACCTCCGACTCCACAAAGTACTACCACGTGGTCAGCTCTCTGGACCAGGAGACAGCCGCTCAGGTCGGAGACTTCATCCAGTCTCCTCTGGAGGAGGATAAGTACCCGGCTTTCAAAGACCTTCTTATTCGGACATTCCGCCTCTCCCGTCGCGAGCGCGCCGCCCGCTGCTTCATCTTGACGGCCTGGGGGACAGATCCCCATCGGCCCTAATGAACGAGATGCTGGCCTTGGCTGAGGGACACAAGCCTTACCTAATGTTCGAACAGGCCTTCCTCGAACAACTACCCGATGACATTCACCTGCTGTTGGCCGATGCCGATTTCAGCAACCCATGTGAGGTAGCTGCCCGGGCAGATGTCCTGTGGAAGGCCAAACGCGGGGCGGGTCGTCCGTCGGCCAAATCGCCAGGCCCTGAGCCCAACGCCTACCTAAACCAGTCCCAGCAACCGAGCGACCACACCCACACAGAAACACAGACGACGACACTGGCGACCAGCTCTCTTTCCACCATCAGAGGTGGGGCGCGGAGGCCCGTCGATGCCGCCCACCCTGCAAGTTTCAGGGAAACGCCAAGGCCAGCCGCCGCTGATGGCTACGACGGCTGGCCGCCAACACAGCCTCCTATTCGTTCGGGACAAGCAGTCTGGGCGTCGTTTCCTCTTCGATACTGGAGCAGAGGTCGGTACTTTGCCCCGACTGGCCGCGACACTCGTAACAGGCAACTAGGTCCTGTACTCAATGCCACAAATGGCACAATGATATGGACTTTCGGTACCTGTACAGTTGAATTACAATTCAGCGACCGCCGTTTTACCTGGAACTTTACCCTTGCCGCCATCGCCCAGCCACTCCTGGGAGCCAATTTCCTTTGGGCCCACAGCCTGTTAGTCGACCTGCGATGGAAGCAGCTAGTGCACTCCAGAACTTTCCAAACCTACCCCCTGGGAGAAGCCAGACTACCAGCCCTGCGCCTGGACTCCGTTTCCCTGTCTGGCAATGAGTTCACCAAGCTCCTAGCTGTGTTCCCATCGGTTTTGGTACCTCAGTTTACAAATTCGATGCCCAAACATGGGGTGCAGCACCACATCATTACCACAGGGCCACCCCTTCATGCCCGAGCACGACGACTACCTCCAGACAAGCTCTGCCTGGCAAAGGAAGAGTTCCGCCGCATGGAGGAGCTGGGGATCGTTCGCAGGTCAGACAGCCCCTGGGCCTCCCCACTGCACATGGTCCCCAAAGCCACCGGCGGGTGGAGGCCCTGCGGCGACTACCGCAGGCTGAATGACGCCACCACCCCGGACCGCTACCCCATCCCTCACATCCAGGACTTTGCTGCGAACCTACACGGGGCCCACATCTTCTCAAAGGTGGACCTCATCCGGGGATACCACCAAATCCCGGTCAACCCTGATGACGTCCCCAAAACTGCGCGTATAACTCCATTCGGCCTCTTTGAATTCCTTCGAATGCCATTCGGCCTTAAGAACGCTGCGCAGACTTTACAGCGGCTGATGGACGCGGTAGGCAGAGACCTGGACTTTGTGTTAATTTACTTGGATGACATACTAATCAGCCAGCCGTGACCGCCAAGAACCCCTTTCCCACCTCCGCCAACTGTACTCCCGTCTCCGTGATTTCGGCCTCACTATCAACCCGGCCAAGTGGCAATTCAGACTTGACTCTATCGATTTCCTCGGCCACACAATCGCCAGCGAAGGAACAACACCCCTACCCGCCAGGGTAGATGCTATCCGCCATTTTGCCTGTCCCAACACGGTCAAGGGTCTGCAGGAATTCCTGGGGATGGTCAACTTTTACCATCGGTTCGTCCCTGCAGCAGCCCATATCATGCGCCCTTTGTTCTCGCTGATGACTGGCAAGGGCAAGGACATCGCCTGGAATGATGAGGCTGCGGCTGCCTTCGTTAAGGCCAAGGACGCCCTGGCAGATGCTGCGATGCTGGTACACCCTAGGACAGATGTCCCAACCACGCTCACAGTGGAGGCATCCAACACCGCGGTTGGTGGAGTACTGGAACAACTAATCGAAGGCCGTTGGCAACCTTTGGCATTTTTCAGCAGGCACCTTAGACCACCCGAACTGAAATACAGCGCTTTTGATTGGGAACTTCTAGCGCCGTACCTCGCAGTCCGGCATATCCGGTACTCTTTAGAAGGCAGGCCTTTCACCGCTTTCACTGACCATAAGCCTTTGTCCTTCGCCTTCTTCAAGGTCTCCCATCCCTGGTCGGCTCGTCAGCAGCGACATTTGTCCTACATTTCCGAATTCACAACAGATATCCAACATGTCTCCGGAAAGGACAATGTCATTGCTGATGCACTTTCCAGACCGACCATCCACAGCCTGTCCCTGGGTGTTGACTACACGGCCCTGGCTGATGCACAGCAAGCCGACGACAAGCTGCCCATCTACAGAATCGCAGTCTCGGGCCTGCAGCTCCAAGGTTTCTTAGTCGGTCCAGGTCAGCAGACCCTCCTTTGCGACATCGCAACAGGTCAACCCCGCCCTATAGTTCCTGACTTGGTACACGGGTTGGCGCACCCGTCCATCAGATGAACTGTTCGACTGGTCACCAGCAAGTTCGTTTGGCATGGCCTGCGCAAACAGGTCAGTGAGTGGGCCAGGACTTGTCCGCACTGCCAGACATCAAAAATCCAACGACTCACCAAGGTCCCGCCACAGCAGTCCGAGCCTACCCGTAGAAGGTTTGACCACATCCACGTCGACCTCGTTGGTCGCCTGCCAGTTTCAAGAGGAGCCCGGTACCTCCTTACCATCATGGACCAGTTCACGAGGTGGCCAGAGGCAACCCCTCTATCCGACATCACGACTGATTCCTGCGCCCGGGCGCTGCTCACAACTTGGATCTCACGTTTTGGTGTTCCGGCCCACATCACTTCAGACAGGGGCACCCAGTTTACCTCCAGCCTCTGGTCTGCATTAGCAAACATGCTAGGGATGCAGCTGCACAACACCACGGGTTGGTGGAACGTTTGCACCGCCATCTGAAATCAGCCCTGATGGCCCAGCTGAAAGGTCCTAACTGGGTCGACGAACTGCCTTGGGTCCTGCTCGGCATACGCACTGCCCCCAAGGAAGATCTCCACGCTTCGTCAGCTGAACTCCTGTATGGTGTGCCCCTGGATTTCATACCAGCCCTTCGGGGCCAAGAGGAACAACCCACGGCAGTCCTGGAAAGACTGCGCAAGAGGCTCGACAGCTTGGCACCGAGTCCCACTTCGTGGCATGGTCATGCTCCATCCTGTGAGCCCAAGGAACTACGAGACTGTAAGTTCGTTTTCGTTCGCAGAGGCACACCCCAGGCACCGTTGCAACGACCATACGAGGGGCCGTTCCAGGACATCAGGAATAATGGGTCCACCTTTATTTTGGACACTGGGGGCAAGGAAGAGGTCTTCACGATGGACCGCCTCAAACCGGCCCATTTAGGTCTACAACAACCGGTCGAGGTCCCAACACTGCGACGCAGAGGCCGACCTCCTAAGCAACGGCTCGCACAGCCCGTGAACCTTGGGGACCGTATCGTCGGTTCTGGGGTGGGGGGGGTTGTGTAGCAACTCACCGTCCAAGCAAGCAAACTGGCTCGGCGGGTCGGGTCACGCGTCGTCGGAGTGGCGAGGCCCAAGATGGCGTTGGGCCTTCATCTTCCCCGAGCGATGGGGAGAACCCGCGCGTGGGAAAGGTTTGATGACGTAGCGCATAGGTCATTACCGTTTTCGGTGGGCGGGAACTGTTCCTCATAAAAAGCCCGTGCAAGGCGGGAAAATAAATCAGTTTTTGCTCTGCAGCCCACCGACTAGTGTCTTGCTTTCACATCGCGGTAGCGGCCACTACAAAACGATCTTAAAAGTTGAAAGAATAAAAAAATACAAGATAGTTAAAATAATTAAATAATGCTTCAATAAACTTAAATATTAAAAACAGAAATTGACTAATACTCACCTTAGTCCCTCATCGCTTTCCCTCCCACTGCAATGAATGATATCTGCACCAGGTCCAACCTGACACAGGTTGTTAAGCAAATTTCATGAGGAGTACAGCATTGGAGCTGCTGCAAACAGCTTTGCCCCTTCACAAGAAAATCCCAAATTTGCAGTGTAAAATCAGCAGATACATGGGGAACTACTGAAATCTTCCTGCAAAATCTGGCCATTGTTCTTGCTGGTTCAGGCATGAGCCAAAGTTAATGGAAGCCACTGTTTTATTCATTCACCTATTATTCACCCTAGACGTGAGTGACAAGATCTTTCATTGTTTGCTACATGTCACTCAACTTCCCTAGCTGTGTAGGGCCAACTGTCATTGTCTCATTTGTTTTCCCAGACAACTGGAATGTGTAGATTGTCTCCCTTATCTCTGCACACACCTCTCAAAGCTTTGTGGATCCAATCTTCTGGTTTTTTTTCAAAAACGTCAAGTGGCTATGTGGTTTTCGACCAAAGGTTGTTTCAATTGTGTTCATATCAGCTATTTTTGGTCTTTTGCAGAGATTTCAGTATGAACTATCATTGTGTTTTCAATGGATCATATTCAAGGGATTGTTACACCTTTTTTCTCGGCTGGTCTCCAGGAGAGCCTTCCAGTAAAATCCAAATGCTGCTTTGTGAATTGCAGTCACTGTCGAAATCACCTGATGTTAAGTGAAGACACCAGGGAGGCTGATGGCAATTCTGGTGAGGCTGAAGCTCCAGACCATAATGAACAGAATG
>NW_026262551.1:0-23189 GCF_009764475.1 Pristis pectinata
GCTGCCTGTTCATTCTTCCATCTAAATGCTTCTGCTTGCACCACTTCCACGGCAGCGTGTTCCAGGTACCGACCACTGTCCGTGTAAAAAAACCTTACCACAAACATCTCCATTCCACTGACCCCGTCTCACCTTAAACTTATGATCTGACAGTGCTATCTTTTGTACTTTATATTCTAATGCACATTATAAAACACTACTATTCAACCGGTTTCAATGACACGATGCTTATCGCGGACTAAACCAGCTACATGCTGCTGCTGCTGAGCTGCTGCAGAAACACTTGTATTTATGCAGTGACGCAGACGAAAGTCAGACAGGAGCTGAAAAATGGAATAGCATTTCCGTTGAGAATTATATTTGAATGTGATAAGGAAAGAAAGTAACGCAGGAATTCCGGGCATTTGATCTCAACAGCATTTCCTCTCCCGTTGCACCTGAGACCAATCTTCAGGTGTATCTCTGGACAACATCCTGCAAATCTTGCGCACTTCTCTATTTTCCACCATTGAACAAGGTCTATGATTTAGCCTCAGACAGATGCTGTGTGACGAAGACGTCACAGAATTACATCTCAATCCGACACATCAAGATATTCAAAATCTTGCTTTGTGGTTCGGCTGACGTGACAATTCAATGTTTAGTTCTTGTTTTACACCAAGAACATTTGGGGAAAAGTGGAACAGTGCGAATATAAATGTATAACGAGTATTAAAGGAAGGTAGTGCACAAGAGAAAGAGTTCGTTGCTGTAAAATAAAGTACCTATTCCCCTTTGCTGCCGGTTACTTCGCCCTCAGCAGCAACGCTTCCTCGTTTAATTTGGAGCTCCGGGAATTCCGTTTTTCGTCGCGAATTCATTTTTGCCTACGGACACTGGTTTCCAGCCGCATGTCCAATGGATGATAAATGTTTATTGTTCCCAGAACTATCTCGGTTTTGTCTATCACAACGGTAATTTATGGAGAAGTGCCCTGGGCGTGTCTACCAGCACTAATATTGCCAGTTGCCATAATTTAGAATGCATCTGTGAACGTCGTCCTTCCTGCAATCAATCATCTGGACAGAGAGGTGGCCAGCGATGTTTCCAGTGGCAAGTCCTATCAGCAGTGTTTTTTGCAGGAGTGAGCGATCATTGTTATGCCTCTCAGCGGCAATTGACCTTTGTTTTCAGTCGCTATGGAAGGCGGTTGTTGTAAAGAGATGCGCCGCGTTTGTGAGTTACTGGTTTGAAACAGGGCATATTCTGATGGGGAAGGAGGGTTGATGCTGTTTCCCCAGCTGCGGACATCCTCTTACCGAATGTAAAATAAAATAATGGATGTGCTCCATGTGATTCATCAGATAATACTCAACAATTCTACTACTTCACCGAGCCACACCAAGGGAGGACTAGTTGCACGGGGTTGCAAACAATCCTGAACATTGATATTAAATTGGTAGGGAGATGAATTCGTCCGTGAGAAACAACTGTGAAAACAGTTGTTTAAGAAAATATTAATTGTTTATCCCCCAACCTGCTTATAAATGTTGCTTGTGTGTTCCAAACCCCCAACAGCTAAATCTAGCTGAATAGTGTGTGATCATCACCCTCCTTTGGGCAGCCTATAAGCAGATTTGGGGTCCACTGATTTAGACCCTGCAACAGGTTGTTTGAATGCGTGGGCTCAGTGCTTGAGGAGTCAGCAGCCCAAGTGACCAATATTCCAGATATTAATCATAGTCTGAACGCCACATTAGCCATTTGACGTTGTTTTGCAGGTATTAGTGTTGGGTGCGATGATGCTTCAGAATGTGCGCTGCGCTGGAATGGAAGGGAAGAAGTGATGGCTGGTGGTTTGGGGCAGCTTTTATCAGATCGGGACGTGAATGGAAAGGACGTGTTCCAGTTGGTTGAAATAAGATGAATATGGATAAGGGACAGGATGACTAGCACCGACGCTCTGGGCAGAACTGTTTTTCAATATTGTGCGACAGACTTTAAGTGGAAGCGGTAACAACTTAAAAGGGGAGCGGAGCTGTTCACCCAGAGAGCGATGAGTAGCTGGAATGCACTGCTCAAGAGACAGGTGCAAGAAGAATCGCAGAGAGCATCTGCGAAATCTCTGGATGGGCACTTGAATATCCTGGACATTGAAGGCTCTGGGCCAAGTGCTGGAGGGCAGGTTTAATATGGATGGCTGTCCACTGGTCATGGGCATGTTTGGCGAATAGACTATTTCCATATGGTATGACCGTATGCTTCAAAATGCGATGAAACATAAACAGTGCGAACTCAGTTCAGATCCAGTCAAATTGCTTCTGCGCCAACCCCTCCAACACAAACTGATCCTGTACAGTGCGGGTTTAAAAGAGTTCAACACTTGCCCAACAAAACTCCCGCCCCAATGGTGCACGCCTCTAAACCCCTGCCCCAACTCTTCAATGGTGCACACATCTCAACCTATGCCCCAACTCGTCAACGGTGCGCACCTCTAAACCTGCCCCAACTCTTCAATGGTGCGCACCTCTAAACACCTGCCCCAACTTCAATATGAAAAAGATATTTCTCGGAATCAGAATCCAGTTTATTATTACTGACGCATGTAGTGAAATTTGTAGCTGTGCGGAAGGAGTACAGTGCAACATATAAAAATTACTACGTTACAAAAATAAATCAATAGTGCAAAAGAGGAATAACGGGTTCATGGACCTTCCAGGAATCTGATGGCAGAGGGGAAGAAGCTGTTCCTGAATCGTTGAGAGTGGGTGTTCAGGCTCCCGTACCTCCTCCCCGATGGTAGTAACGAGAAGATGGCATGTCCGGAGTCGCGGGAGTCCTTTGCGATGGATGCGGTCTTATGGAGGCAGCGGCTCTTGAAGATGTCCTCGGTGGCAGGGAGGGTTGTGCCTGTGGTGCAGCTGGCTGAATATACAACCCTCTGCGGCCACTTGCGATCCTGCACATTGGAGTCTCCATACCAGGCGGTTCTGCAACCTGTCAGAATGTTCTCCACCATACATCTATAGGAATGTGTAAGAGTCCCAAAGAAATGTTGTTTGAGTAATAAACAATGGTTATGAGAGAAAACTCCCCCGTTCTTCTCAGCGTCATGGGCTCCTTTGAGAATCATAAGAGTTGGGCGGCATAGTGGCGCAGCCGTTAGAGTCACTGCCTGCCAAATCTCCAGGGACCCGTGTTCAATCCCGACTGCCGGTGACAGGTGTGTGTGTGCGTTGCAACGTCCATACGAGGGGCCGTTCCCAGTCATCAGGAATAATGGGTCCACCATTATTTTGGATATTGGGGGCAATTAACAGGTCTTCACGATGGACCGGCCCATTTAGATCTACAGCAACAGGTCGAGGGTCCAGCACCGCGACGCAGGGGCCGACCTCCTAAGCAACGGCTAACACAGCCCGCGGACCTTGGGGACCGTATCGCCGGTTCTGGAGGTGGGGGGGGGGTGGTAGTGTAGCGATTCACCGTCGTAGCAAGCGAACCGGCTCGGCGGTCGGGTCGCGCGTCGTCGGAGCGGCGATGCCCAAGATGGCGGTGGGCCTTCGTCTTTCCCGAGCGACAGGGAGAACAAGCGCGCGGTGAAGGTTTGATGAGGTGGCGTATACGTCATTGTCGTTTTGAGTGGGCGGTAACAGGCATTCTTAAGCCCGCGCAAGACGGGAAAACAAAACAGTTCTTTTTCTGAAACCTTTCGACTCGTGTCTTGAATTCACATCGCGGTAGCAGCCGCTACATTGTACATATACAGTTTTTTTTTCCAAGAAAGAAACAATTAGAACACAAGAAACAAAATCCATTGAATTGTAAAGTGGTGCAGTGTTGCCGTACTGAGGTAGCTCAAAGTTGATAACATCAGCTCAAAGTTAATAACAGCAGCACAAAGTTGATAACAAGATGACATCTGTACTAATCCTATGTAGAAAGGCTAGAGGGAAGCCAGTGATTTTGTGCTCTCATCGCCGTGCAGAAGCATAGATAGATGGAACGCTACAGCACAGTACAGGCCCTTCGGCCCACAATGTTGTGGCGACGTTTTATCCTGCTCCAAGAGCTATCTAACCCTTCCCTTCCACATAGCCCCCAATTTTTCTATCATTCATGTCCCAATCTAAGAGGGTCTTAGATGTCTCTAATGTATCTGCCCCCACAAGCTCGGCCGGCAGTGCTTTCCACGCACCCACCAATTTCTCTGTGAAAAAACTTACCTTGACGTCCCCTTTATACCTTCCTCCAATCACCTTAAAATTTTGCTCCATCGTGTTAGCCATTGTCGCCCTGGGGAAAAGTCTCTGACCGTCCACGCGATCCGTTACCTGTCATCCTCCTGCTCTCCAACGAGAAAATTCCCAGCTCACTCAACATCTCTTCATTCAGCTGCCAGTCCTGTCCCTCCCTTGGCCATGTTTCTACAATGCCGATAATATCCCAGTCCCATGAACTTAGCGTCATTGCATACTATATCAAATTCAAGCCTCAAGAGGCTAAAGAAATTCGGTTTGTCCCCTTTGACACTCACCAACCTTTATCGATGCACCATATAAAGCATCCTATCTGGATGTTTCACGGGTTGGTACTGCAACTGCTCTGCCCAGGACCTCAATTAAATGCAGACAGTTGTGGACACAACTCACCACATCACGAACACCAGCCTCCCCTCCTTGGACTCTGGCTTTACCTCTTGCTGTCTTGGTGTAGTAGTCAGCATATTAAAAGACCCCAACCACACGGGACATTCTCTCTTCCCTCCTCTTGCATCAGTCAGAAGATACAGGAGCCTGAGTGAATATACCAGCAGGCTCAATGACAGCTTATTTCCCACTGTCATAAGACTATTGAACGGTTCCCTGATATGATGAGATGGACTCTGACCTCCCGATTTACCTTGTTGTGACCTTGCACCTTATTGCACTGCAGTTTCTCTGTAGCTGTCACACTTTACTCTGTACTGTTACTGTCTTTAACTGGAGTACGTCAATGCACTCTGTACTAACCCAATTTCACTGCACTGTGCAATGAATTGACCTGTACCAACGGTATGCAAGACATGTTTGTCAGTGTACCTCGGTAAAAATGACAAAAATAAACCAATCACAATACCACCTTCCTCACACCTGCTTTGGATCCCACGCCGTCCCAATCTACTTTAAACACTCCCTTAAAGCACTGGCAAATATGCCCGCCAGGATGTGAACCCCGTCCAGTTCAGTGCAACCTCTCCCTCTTGCACAGGTGACCCCAGTTATGCACCATTTGGAAGAAATCCAAATGGTGCATAACCCTAAACTACAGGCCCAGCTCTTTAAGGTGCACACGTGTAAACTCCTGCCAGCACTCTTCAATGGTGCACACCTCGAAACCCCGGCCCAGCTCTTCAATGTTACACACCTCTGAACCTCTGCCCCAACTCTTCAATGGTGCACACGTCTAAAACCCTGCCCCATCTCTTCAATGGTACACAACTCTGTACCCCTGCCGCAACTCGTCAATGGTTCACCCCTCTAAACTCCTGCCCCAGCGCTTCAATGGTGCACAGGTCTGTACCCCTGCCCCAACTCTTCAATCATGCACACGTCTAAACTCCGGCGCAAACTCTTCAATGGTGCACACGTCTAAACCCCTGCCCCAACTCTTCAATGGTGCACACGTCTAAACTCCTGCCCCAACTCTTCAATGGTGTAGGACATCTAAACCCCTGCCCCAACTCTTCAATGGTGCACCCGTCGAAACCCCAGCCGCAACTCGTCAATGATGTACAGTTCTAAACCCCGACAGAAACTCTTCAATGGTTCACACGTCTAAATCCCTGCTGCAACTCTCCAATATGAGAAGGATTTTTCTCGGAATAAGAATCCGGTTTATTATCACTGACACATCGTGAAATGTGTTGTTTTGCGGCAGCAGTACAGTGCAAGATATAAAATTACTACATTACAAAATAAATAAATAGTGCAAAAAGAGGAATAACGAGGTAGTGTCATGGGTTCAACGAAAGTTCAGGAATCTGATGACGGAGGGGAAGAAGCTGTTTCTGAATCATTGAGCGTGGGTCTTCGGGCTCCTGTACCTCCTCTCCGATGGTAGTAACGAGAAGAGGGCATGCCCGGAGTGGCGAGGATCCTTTGCGATGGATGCTGTCTTCTGGAGGGAGTAGCTCCTGAAGATGTCCTTGGTGGCGGGAAGGGTTGTGCCTGTGATGCAACTGGCTGAATCTACAACACTATTCGGCCTCTTGCGATCCTGCACATTGGAGCCTCCATACCAGGCGGTGCTGCAACCAGTCAGAATATTCTCCACCGTACATCTATAGGGATGTGCAAGAGTCTCTGTTCACCTATCAAAGTAATGTTGTTTGAATAGTAAACAATAGTTTACAGAGAAAACTACTCCGTTCTTCTCAGCATCATGGATCCTTTGATAATCATAAGAGTTGGGCGGCATAGTGGCGCAGACGGTAGAGTCACTGCGTTTTAATCCGGTGGTTGCGATTCCCAGCACATCCCAACGACGTAAGGTTTGATAGGTTGTTATGGACTCAGTGAAAGTCCCTTTAAGATAGAGAGTGTGTGTGTATGTGTGTGTGGGGCGTGCTTACGTCAATAGAAGATAAAGGACGTAATGACGTTGTTGAAGAAGTCAGAAGAAGAAGAAGAAGGAGAGAGAGAGAGAAGGGAGAGAGACACCAGCCTGCTTGTTTTCTCTATCGATGGATGAGAAACAATAACTGTGTTTGCCACTGAAATCCATGTATGGAAGTTGGAAGTAATCCGGTGGAGTTCACTTTGTTGCTGACCTGTAGAAGGAAACAGGTATTTGTGTGTGGACAACCACGATTCGGATGCTTTTCGGGGTGAGGAAGTCACTACCGAGTAAACACTGAAGTGTCGTTTGGGTTCCATCGTGGAACATTTGGATTTCGTATGTACTCTCTCTCTGTTTTTCTACATCTACGTCTTATCTTCAGACAACGGTGGTTGTTGAAGAAGCCCTTGCTCATGTTTCACCTTATGGCTTGCGGAACTGAACTTTAAGAACCATTCCGGAACATGGAATTTGGGACTTTGTCACACACACACACGACGAGTTTAGTTTTGGGGTTAACGTTCGAGGTTTAACATTTCTTGAATTCTAACATACTAACATTTTTACTTTTATTTTACGTATTATCATAAGTAGTGATTAATAAAATAGTTTTTAACACTAAATCATGCTCAGTGTGTTTCTTTTGTTGCTGGTTCGTGACAAAATTGGGGGCTCGTCCGGGATCGTTCCCAAGGTTAACGAGTGTCGTCTGGGATTGTTCCCCAGATTGACAAGATTCGTTCGGGAATCAATCCAAAGATTTTTGATGGAGGTCTGATAAATTCTTTTTAATTGGTTTGTGTGTGTGGAAACCAGCAACAATGGATACATTTTTGAAAAAAGCCCTCTCCTGGAGGATTGCAGGGGATGAGGAAGCCTGATTTGGTGAAAATTGCAGCAGAGTTACATCTTGAGGCACTAACGCGATTTATGAGGAAGGCAGATATTCAGAGACTGATAGCTGGCCATTATGTGGAAAAGAAGGTGTTTGAGGAGGAAGTATTAAAACAGTTTCCTGGCAGTGAAATAGAAATTTCTGAGGCACAGGTGCAGATAGCAAAGATGGAGTTAGAACAAACACGACTGAAGTTCGAGTTGGGACAAAAGAAATTAGAGGCCGAACAAAAGCTAACTCAGATGAAGTTAGAGACTGAACGGGAACGGGAACTAATTCGGTTAAAGTTTGAGGCAGAGGAGAAGGAAAAACAGAGGCAGCATGAGTTACAAATGAAGCGTAGGAGTTTGGAATCTGATTCTGATGATGGTTTTTCAGCCAGCAGGGAGGTTCGATTAGTCCCTCCGTTTGAAGAAGATCAGGTTGATCAGTATTTCCAACATTTTGAAAAGGTTGCTGTGAGTTCAAACTGGCCAAGGAAAGGATGGGCTCTTATGGTACAGAGTGTGATTAAAGGTAAAGCTCAAAAAGCTTATTCTGCTTTGTCTGCTGAGGATGCAGCTGATTATACCAAGGTAAAACAAGCTATATTGAAGGCCTATGAATTGGTCCCTGAGGCTTATAGAAAAAAATTCAGAGACTTGAGGAAATCTGCAGATCAGACTTATATGGAATTTGCCAATGGAAAGAGAATATGTTTTGAACGATGGTGCCTGGCTAAAAATGTAGATGGGGATTATGATAAATTGACAGAATTGATACTAATGGAAGACTTTAAAAGATGTGTTCCAGCTGAATTAACAACATATTTAAATGAAAAGGCAGTGTAAACTTTACAAGAAACTGCTAGGTTGGCAGATGATTATGCTCTAACCCATAAATCCAAATGGGGACAACCTAAAACCTTTCAAAAGAGTTACAAAGACAATCCAGGTAAACCGGAGATTAAATTGGGAGGTAATCAAAAAGGAAAAGATGAAAAGAAGCCAGGGCTGGAGAAACCTGTTGAGCGTACTTGTTATTACTGTAGGAAACCTGGCCACGTGATATCTAATTGTGCCCTTTTGAAGAAAAAGAAGGAAGCTGGGCCTAATGCTTGCCTTCAGGCAATTAAAAATCAAAAAGGTTTAGGAGATGCTGTTAAGGATCAGTCCTTGCAAGAGGAAAAAGCGGAAAAGTTGGTGGAGGTGAGAAAGGAATTCCGTTCTTATCTATCAGAGGGTTTTGTTTCACTGAATGATGAGTCACCCCAGGTGCCAGTGAAAATTCTTAGAGTTACTGGGGCTAGTCAATCTCTCTTGCTGGACAGTGTTTTAAATTTTGGTGAAGAAAGTGACACTGGTGAAGTAAATCTAGTGAGAGGCGTTACAGGTGAGACCATGTCTGTCCCTTTACACAGGGTGATTTTAAAGTCAAAGTTCGTAGAAGGACCAGTCGAGATAGGGATAAGACCTAGTTTGCCCGTGGAAGGAGTTTCTTTGTTATTGGGAAATGACCTTGCAGATGGAGAAATTGTTCCTGTGGTACGCTTAACGACCAAACCAAGGATTGATGAGTCTGAGAATGATCCAGATGTTTACCCATCATGTGCGGTGACTCGAGATAGAACTAAAGAATTAGCCAAGACAGACAGTCCGGTGCAGTCTGATGTAGTTCCTTGTGACAGTCCTAAACAGGAAGAAAATTATGATGCCTTATCTGAGACTTTTCTGTCTTCATTGGAGGATCAAAATCCTTATAGTGAGCCTGAATTTAAAGATTTGTCTTTGTCGAGGAAGGATTTTATGGTGGAACAGACAAAGGACCATGAGTTGACAGAATTGAAAGAAAAAGTACTCTCATGTGAGGAGATTGAATAAGTGCCAACTGGATATTATGACAAAAATGGAGTGTTAATGAGGAAATGGAGACCTTCCCATGTCCAAAAAAATTTAAAACTCGGTTGGAAAGAGTCTGCCAGCTAGCGAGAGAGAATTTGAAAACAAGCCAGATAGGAATGAAGACATATTTTGATAGACGTGCTCGGCCAGGGACATTCGCAGTGGGGCAAAAGGTGTAGGTATTTTTCCCTAGCCAAAATAATCCATTGCAATCTCGTTTTTCTGGACCCTATGCTATTGAATCTCGAGTGACTGATTTAATATATATAATCAAAACACCAGATAGACGCAAGAAAACACGACTCTGTCATGTAAATATGCTAAAACCTTATTATGAGAGGGATTCAGTTGTGGCCTTGGTGGATGGTGTAAAGGTTGTTTCTAGAATGCCTGATGTTGATGTTGAGGAAGGCCAATTTAGACCAAATATTGTTCCATCGAAACTAAAAAACCAAAATATCATGGAGAACCTTGAAACGAAGTTGGACCATTTACAAGTTTCACAAAGACAACAGATGAGAGAATTTATTTTAAAATTTAAAAATCTGTTCCCAGATCTTCCAAACAGAACATCGATAATTACCCATGATGTTGATGTTGGGGATGCAAAACCAATCAAACAACACCCATATCGAATGAATGTGGAAAAAAGTAAACTTGTTGATCAGTAAATAAAATACATGTTGGAAAATGACATTATTAGACATTCTACTTCAAATTGGAGTTCGCCCTGTGTTATTGTACCTGAAACTGATGGAACTGTTAGATTCTGCACAGATTACAAGAAAGTGAATGCTGTAACAAAGTCAGATGCTTAACCTATTCCTAGGGTGGATGATTGCATAGACAGAGTGGGAAAGGCAAAATTTCTTACAAAGATTGACCTATTAAATGGGTACTGGTGTATTCCATTAAGAGATAGAGGAAGGGAGATTTCAGCCTTTGTAACCCCTTCTGGATTGTATGAATACAATGTTTTTGCCATTTGGAATGAAAAATGCTCCGGCAACATTTCAAAGAATGATTAATTCAGTGATTCATGGGTTAAAACATACAGATGCCTACATTGACGACTTAGTGACTGGGAATGATACTTGGGAAGATCACATCTCTGCGTTAGAAAGATTGTTTGAAAGACTTTCCAAGGCTAACCTTACAGTTAACTTGGCTAAAAGTGAATTTGGCCGTGCCACTGTGACGTATCTTGGGTATGTTGTAGATCAAGGCAAGCAAGCTCCTGTTCAGGCAAAAGTTCAAGCGATATCTGAGTTCCCTATTCCCACAGGTACGAGGACTGTTAG
The DNA here is from genome assembly GCF_009764475.1 of Pristis pectinata. Lineage (NCBI taxonomy): Eukaryota > Metazoa > Chordata > Chondrichthyes > Rhinopristiformes > Pristidae > Pristis > Pristis pectinata. The sequence goes on from NW_026262551.1 coordinate 10,656, forward strand.
AAGATTTTTGGGAATGGTTGGATATTATCGAAAATTTTGTAAAAATTTTGCTGATATTGCTCTTCCCCTAACTAATCTTCCGAAGAAGGGAGTAAAGTTTGTTTGGACAGATTCTTGTCAAGAAGCATTTGAGAAGCTGAAAGCCATTTTATGCTACCATTCTGTGCTCAAAACACCTGACTTTGAAAAGCCATTTTCATTAGCAGTAGATGCCAGTGATGAAGCTGCAGGAGCTGTGTTGTTGCAGAAGGGTTACCTTGATGATATTGACCATCCTGTAGCTTACTTTTCAAAGAAATTTAATGAGCATCAAAAGAATTATTCCACCATAGAGAAAGAATTACTGTCGCTTGTTTTAGCCTTGCAACATTTCAGTGTATATGTTTCACCGCTCAGAAACCATTGACTATATATACAGATCATAACCCACTGGTGTTTCTGAGCCGAGTCAAAAACAAGAACAGAAGGCTGTTAAACTGGAGTTTAATTTTGCAAGAGTTTGATCTCAAGATAACTCACATTAAAGGCAAAGATAATGTGATTGCTGATTGTCTTCCCCGATGTTAAATGGGAAACGTGTATCTGTACTAATCTGATAGTCTGTAGTTGTGTAGCATGATAATTATTAACATTACTAACTGTTTGCGCAGTTGAATTTTTCTTGGGAAATGTTTTTTTTAGGTGGGAGGTGTTATGGACTCAGTGAAATTCCCTTTAAGATAGAGAGTGTGTGTATGTGTGTGTAGGGCGTGCTTACGTCAATAGAAGATAAAGGATGTAATGACGTTGTTGAAGAAGTCAGAAGAAGAAGAAGAAGAAGAAGGAGAGAGAGAGAGAAGGGAGAGAGACACCAGCCTGCTTGTTTTCTCTATCGATGGATGAGAAACAATAACTGTGTTTGCCACTGAAATCCATGTATGGAAGTTGGAAGTAATCCGGTGGAGTTCACTTTGTTGCTGACCTGTTGAAGGAAACAGGTATTTGTGTGTGGACAACCACGATTCGGATGCTTTTCGGGGTGAGGAAGTCACTACCGAGTAAACACTGAAGTGTCGTTTGGGTTCCATCGTGGAACATTTGGATTTCGTATGTACTCTCTCTCTGTTTTTCTACATCTACGTCTTATCTTCAGACAACGGTGGTTGTTGAAGAATCCCTTGCTCATGTTTCACCAAACGGCTTGCGGAACTGAACTTTAAGAACCATTCCGGAACATGGAGTTTGGGACTTTGTCACACACACACACTTCGAGTTTAGTTTTGGGGTTAACGTTCGAGGTTTAACATTTCTTGAATTCTAACATACTAACATTTTTACTTTTATTTTACGTATTATCATAAGTAGTGATTAATAAAATAGTTTTTAACACTAAATCATGCTCAGTGTGTTTCTTTTGTTGCTGGTTCGTGACAAGGTGCACTGGCCGCTGTAAGTTGTCCCAAGTGAGAGTGAGTGGTACTTTTGGGGGGGAGTTGGTTAGAATATACAGAAACTTTTAAAAATGTGATTAAAATGGGTGGTTGGTGGCCTGTTTCCCTGTTCTATCTGCCTGTGACCCAAACAGCCCTTCGCCTACCACGTCCATGTCGAACATCAAGCATTATTTTCATGCATGAGAGAACATTAAAATATAAATGGAGTACAACATTTGGTCTCTTAATTTCCCCTAGTAATAACATTATGGCTCATTCACCTCCGTCCCTCTTCGCCCTTGTCTCGTTAATCACTTCACATCTCCAGATACGATGACGTCACTCAACGATTCAAAGTCAAAGTCGGGTTTATTGTCAGATGCACAAGTCCGTGTGTGCACAGGTGCAATGAAAAACTTACTTGCAGCAGCATCACAGGCACAAAGCATCAGTTACGCGATATGCACAAGAAAAATACGTTGTTGTAGCGACTCACCGTCCGAGCAAGCGAACCGGCTCAGCCGTCTGGTCGCGCGTCGTCGGAGCGGCGAGGCCCAAGATGGTGGTGGGCCTTCGTCTTCTCCGAGCGACAGGGATAACCCGCGCCCAGGAATGGTTTGATGACGTTGCGTAGTGGTAAATTTTTGATGAGTGGGCGAGAACAGGCTCTCTTAAAAGGCCCGCGCAAGGCGGGAATATAAACCAGTTCTTGTTCTAAAACCCTTCCACTTGTGTCTTGCTTTCACATCGCGGTAGCAGCTGCTACATTTGTGACCCCGACGGTCAAAACGGATCTCGGACACGCACAATGGACGACAACGCATTAGCTAACGCAGTGAAGCTGCCCACCTTTTGGACACTTCGTCCCAGCGTCTGATTCGACCAGAACGAAGCTCATTTCCACCTTCGGCAGATCACCTCCGCCTCCAGAAAGTACTACGATGTGGTTAGCTCTCTTGACCAGGAGACAGCCGCCCAGGTCGGAGAATTCATCCAGTCTCCTCCGGAGGAGGATAAGTACCCAGCTTTCAAAGACCTTCTGATTCGGACCTTCGGACTCTCCCGTCGTGAGCGCGCCGCCCGCCTAATGATCCCCATCCGCCCTAATGATTGAGATGCTGGCACTGGCCGAGAGACACAAGCCCTGCCTGATGTTCGAACAGTCCTTCCTCGAACAACTACCCCATGACATTCACCTGCTGTTGGCCGATGCCGATTTCAGCAACCCACGTGAGATAGCTGCCCGGGCAGATGTCCTGTGGAAGGCCAAACGCGAGAGCGGTTCGTCCGTCGGCCAACTCGCCAGGCCGCGAGCCGAACGACTGCCTAAAGCAGTCCCAACAACCAAGCGACCACACCTCAGAAACACAGACGACGACACTGGCGACCAGCTGTGTTTCTACCATCAGAGGTGGGGCGCCGAGGCCCGTCGATGTTGCTCACCCTGCATGTTTCAGGGAAAGCCAGGGCCAGCCGCCGCTGACGGCTACGGCGGCTGGTCGCCGACAAAGCCTCCTTTTCGTTCAGGACAAGCAGTCTGGGCCGCGTTTCCTCGTCGATACCGGAGCAGAGGTCAGTATTTCACCCCCGACCGACCGCGATACTTGTAACAGGCAACAAGGTCCTGTACTCAATTCCACAACAGCACAACGATACGGACTTTCGGTACCCGTACACTAAATTTACAATTCGGCGGCAGACATTTCTCCCTGACCTTTACCCTTGCCACCGTCGCCCGACCACTCCTAGGAGCCGATTTCCTTCTGGCCCACAGCCTGTTAATCGACCTGCGAGGGAAGCGGTTAGTCCACTCCAGCACTTTCCAGACCTTCCCCCTGGGAGAAACCAGCCTACCAGCCCCGTGGCTGGATTCCATTTCCCTGTCTGGCAACGAGTTCACCAAGCTCCTAGCCGAATTCCCATCAGCTTTGGCACCTCAGTTTACAAATTCTAGGCTCAAACACGGGGTGCGACACCACATCATTACCACAGTGCCACACCTTCATACTCGAGCACGACGACTACCTCCAGAACAGCTCAGCCTGGCAAAGAAAGAGTTCCGTCGCATGGAGGAGCTGGGGATCGTTCGCAGGTCAGACAGCCCCTGGGTCTCCCTCCTGCACATGGTCCCCAAAGCCACCGGTGGGTGGAGGCCCTCCGGCGACAACCGCAGGCTGAATGACGCCACTACCCTGGACTGGCTTGAAGCCAGGGGTGTGACGTGCTTAGTAAGGAGGGCCACGTTAAGTAGCCACTGCCTGCAGAAATTTACTAAACCTAAGAAGGCGCGCATCCCCTTCGGGGTAGAGGGCGGTGAGGTAACAATGATGGGTGCAATACATTCAGGAGTGAGCCGTCGCTCAGTAGCACTTAAGAGGGTGCCCAGAAATTTCACCTGAAGCTGGGTTCGTTTTACTTTCTGTGGAGGTGTTACATATCCCCAAGATTGGAGTGCTTTAAGTAGTCTGTTGGTGTCCGCGATGTTGACGGGATCTGAGGGGCTTGCCAATACAAGGTCATCGACATACTGGACAACGGTGGATTTGTCAGGAAGTTGCAACCTTTGGAGTTCTTTCTGCAAAACTTGGGAAAATAGTCGGAGAGTGTATAAAACCTTGCGGGAGGCGCGTCCAGGTGTATTGCTGAACTTGGAAAGTGAAAACAAACAGGTAATGCGAGTCGGGAGATAGGGGAATTGCAACAAATGCACGCTGCAGGTCCAGAATAGTAAAAATTCAGGAATCGGCAGGGATGCTGCTGAGAATGGTTGCTGGTTTCGGGACCACGGGATGTAGTGGCTCCACTATCTCATTGACCTTACTCAGATCTTGTACAAGGCGCCATTCCGTCCGTCCTGGTTTGGGGACGGGTAAAATGGGGGTGTTTCAAGGTGATTGACAAGGAATCAGAATGCCCTGTTTACATAATGAATCTATGAAATGGGTTATTCCGTCAACTGCCTCTCTCCGAAAAGGGGTACTGTGGGACGGAAGGCAGTTGTTCTCCTTGTCTTACACGGATTTGGACTGGGGTCACTTAGGTGAATCCTACCTCTGCTTTCGACGCGGGTCATAAATCGGGTGTTGACTCATCCGAAGGGAGTCGGTGGGGCTGATGGTGGCGTGAACAGACTGTCACCGAGAAAGGAGTGAGGTAATAAGTCAGGGTCCCTTCTGGCAGAGTCTGGGGAACCCCGTAACGGCCTTTTATGCCTGTGCCTCAAGCCAGTGGGCTCGGAATCCCAGCTCCTTCGGTTTTTGACCCTCATTAACTGTTAGGGTAATGTGAGGGGACATTAAGCCTGACTGATTCCACAATTCATTAGGCACTTCAACTAAAAGTACTGTCCGCTCCTTACCCACTACTTCCCCTAAAATAGTGACAGTCACCATGCTACCCAGGAAAAGAGCATACAACCCTTCTAGCTCTCTTGAGACCCCTGTGGGGTCATAAATTAGCGTCACATGTGGGTCAAAGATTTTCAAGGGTAGGTCAAAATCTCCCTTCGTGTAGTCCACCGTCCACCACTGTGGAGGCTGGTGAATCCAGAGGACCCCATGGTGTTTAGGACCAGTAATGGTAATTCCTTCATCCAGACATTGTACTTTGAGTTGGAGGGAGCAGAGCAGTTCTCTCCCGGCCAAGTTAACCCCTAGGTTTGTGGTTACTGCGAATTATATCAGACATTAACGATCTCCAATCTTCACTTGTACAGGTTCAGTTAAGGGGTGGGATCTTTCCTGTCCCTCCAGCCCGCTCAATGTAACTGAGGCCGGGGGGGGGGGGTAGGTCAAGTCTGCCAATGGCGGTAGTAGAGGCAATCCTGCCGCCAATAGTCAGGTGCGCCACGAAGATAGCATCCTGTCGACCTGACTCTTGCCGGTGCAGGTTGTCGAGGTCCCCTGGGTCCTGCGTAATTACGGAAGGGTGGTGGTGGCTCACAAGGGGGCCCATACGCTAGGGCTCTTGCGTCGTTTGGGAACAGTAGATATCCTTTACCAGGCCGGTCAACCCTTCCTTGAACGCAAGACTGCCATTCCATTTGATATCCCGTATTATCGGAGTAGGGACGTCGGGGCCGAGGGGGTCTCTGGACCATTTCCTGTTTTACCTTTGTGGCTTTCGAATAACGACCGTTACTCCAGAAGTGTACTCGGGCTCTCCTCATGGCTTGTTGTGTATGGTCAGGCCAGTTCGTGTTATTAGTGCGGATTGCTGACGCCACTCCCTCAGGAATACATTGTAATAGGACGGCGTTAAAATGGGGAGAGGCATTTCCTCTGTTGTCGGCATCGTCCCCCGCATAGGTACCGTACATTGAGCAGAAATGGTCCCAAAAATCTGGGCCGTCCTCACCCTTTATCGGTCGGCATTCTAAAACCTTAGTTACGTCAATTGGCTGTTGGAGGGTTTTGCTAAGGGCAGTTCTAATGGTGGTTACCTGGTCCTGAGGCCGGACGGCCGCCTGAAAGGCTGTCCAGTCCGCATAGTTTTCCAGGTGCTCTTTCCAACTTTCCGCCTCATTAGTTGGAAGGACCATGCAACAAAACTGAAAAGGTCTTGGCGAATGGCTTGGTACATCTGAATTATTCCCATCACATAATCTATGAAATCCTCTGGGTTGGTTTTACAGTTGGGCGCCTGACTCATGATTCGTCACATCTCCTGAGGCTTCCAAGGGGTGTAGATTTGGATCGTAGGATTAGCGCTTGCTTGGGTTGAATCAGGATAGGGAACACTTCTGTTGGGGAATTGTTTTTTAACCTTGGCTTCCTTTACCTTATTCAACACAGGTGGTGGGCCGGGATCTTTAGGGTCGTCATAATTAGGGGTAGAATCAGAGTTATAATGTGTCTGTCTGTGAATCTATTAAAGGTCTGTCCCCAACCAAAAGTTTCCGTCGCTTGTTTGTGGCCTTGGAGCCGTTCGTATCGGGGCTTTCTCTCCTTCTAAGCTGATTCGTGGTTCGGGACGCAATAAGGCCATGGGACGGGACGTGGCAGCAGTCATTGGTGGTGAGGGCGGAACGGTTTGCGGAGTAGTTGCATTATATGGAGGCGGCAGTTAAAAGGGGGGGGGGATTCGGTAGGGGCTGTGGGTAGGACCATCTTATCCTCCTTATTTTCGTCCGTATCATTACTTTGGAACAACAGGGGCACGCCAGACATGTCAGGAGGTACCTCCACTTTATCCTTATTCTTTTATTTTTATTCCTACGTTTATCTTATTCTCCTGATCTACCTTATCTCTCCCTTCTCTTCCTCTCAGCGTCGTGGTCTCCGCACTGAGACTTCAGAACTTCCCAACTCTTAGGATTTCCCTTTTCATCACACACACGAATTCCTCTTCTGCGCGCATTATGTTCCCGACTATTCTGTTTAGATTTATTTGTTGGTCTTCGGCTGTTTTTCTCCAAGTAGACATTAATATTTTCCATTTTCCCCCCGTATTTTGCTCCCAAATCGCCCTTTCTGCTTTTGGGCACTTATCCACATCTCAAGTTCCCCCCAATGGCCATATTTCATTTCCCATGTTTTTATTGAAACACGCCGATAATTTACGGAAGTTACTCTCATTCTTCGGATCGTCTTTACATAACTTAGATAGTTGGGTATTGGACACAGACTTATTGAGAGTTTATCCCATTTTGTTTTGTTCCCGATTGTACGGTACAAATCGCAGCAATTACCTATAAGATCGGTCTCTTTCCTCCACCTACTTCAGGTTCCTTACCTTGCCGTGGGGGATTTCCCCTCAGGAGAACCGGTCTAAGGCAGGGTGGTAGTACCGGAGAACGGATCTCAAAACTTACAGCTCAAAACCTTGAAATTCACAAACTTAAAACCCAAACCTGGGGACTCGAAATCCAAACCCGAAACTGGAGACCCGAACACTAAACGCGAAACTAACGAAACTGGGTACACGAACCCCGACCCTAAAATTACCTTAACTGGGGACTCAAACCCCGAACACGAAATTAACTTAACTGGGGTCTCGAACCCCTCTTACCTGTGGCACTCGGAGAGATTCGCGAAGAGTCCATCAGAGGATATTCGACAAGCGAAGCGATCGATCAGGTGTCCGACTCCCTGAGAGGGATCAAGGAGAATCGGTCCTTGTGGGCCCTTCCGTCTCAGGTAGACGTTATCCCCGTCGATCGCTCACTCCGCTTCCGGAACATTGTCTTCGGCTCCAGGCTGGCTCGCCAAATTGTCGTCCCGAAATTAAGTTCTCACTTCTGTCCGCTGGAAAGTAACACAGTGCCACGAGGTCTCTTCGATAAAACGCGATTATTAGCAGTGCACCGCGAAGGAGAGGTCTCTTCAGCAGTCGTGAAGAGTCGTTTACCGAGTTCTCCCCGTACAAAGGAGCAGACAGAAATTTATACAGATATTAACACGCACACTTAATGCATGCGGCGCCGCGATTTTCGGTCAAGCCACAGAGATCCCGAGACAGACATCGCACCTATTGTCCATCATAATTGAGTTATAATCAAGAAATTCAAAGACAGGTATCCCCCCTCCTTGCTTAGGACCAGCTTCCACCTCGTTGTTCATTGCACCCAGTACTCCTATTGTCTGGCATAACGGGACTGACCAAGGTCACGGACAAAGTAATAAATATCTTATCCATTGAGTCAGCAGCTTGCGTGCTGTTGCTTGCGAGGTATTTTCCACAAGTTATAGGTACGTTTACAATTTTTACCCCTTTACTTCCTCAGTGTGACTGTGAACATGATGGTCTGACGGTCACTGTCCGACACCGGTGGAAACACGTTGAAACCTTTCCCCAGCTTCTGCTTCCTCCCAGAACGGACCGACTTTACTGGACTCTTTTCCTCTGTTTTATTGTCAACGTTCAGCGGATGACGTTTTCTGTGTAAAATGGCATCACAGGATACGGTGATTTCTGTAGTGTAGCGGTTATCACGTTCGCCTCACACGCGAAAGGTCCCCAGATCGATCCTGAACAAAAACATCATTTTGGATCCTGCTCCAGCTGGTGAGGCGAGTGCATTTTCTTGGAGTTCCCATTCAGCTTGGAAATAGCGGCAAGAGATTTTGCTTTGAAGTCAGAAGAACTTGATTCAGTTAAATTCCGCATAACTGCCGTGAAACCAAATTAGTCCGTCAGGTTTGCGCTCTCTATCTGTCTCTCTCTCACTCTCCAACTCTCTCTATCTCCTTCTCGTCATCTGCCAGAGTAACTGCTTTACTCCTCGTCTGTCTCCCGCTCTCTGTTTTATTCTCTAACTTTATGAAGGAGACGGCTATTGAGGACTGAAAGAAGGAGAAATATCTCGAGTCAGGTGAATTCTCCCATGGAACGGCTATGAAGACTCGGTCAATGACTTTGTTTGGCACAGACATATTTCGAATTCCGGAAACTGACGTAATCAGGGAACAAAACAAACGACTGAAAACTGTCTTGAAATCAACCAAACATTGTTTAAAGGAGGATTGAACTCGACGAGCCGAACGACCTGCTCGTGATTTAATTGATCCTGTTTTTGTCACCTTCCAGCCTTTCTCTCACAAAAAATGTCCCATCTCTTCATCTACCCGCGACCTCTCTCTGTCTCTCTCTCTCGCTTCCTGACGTTCTCTTTCCATCTCTGTCCCGCACACACTTTTCTGCTCCGTTTCCCTTTCAGTCTCTTGCTCTCAGATGTGCTTTCCAATTCAGTCCATCTTTGCGTTCCTCCATACCTCTTTCTGTCTCTCCGTCTTCCTCTCGAGACACCCTACCGTCCTCCGGTAGCTTTCATGTGGTTAACGATGTTCCAAAAATGTCTGAGAGAGAAAAGCGGGTTAGATGAAATAGATGGGGGCGGAGGGGGGGGGAGTTAGGTGAGATTGAGAGAGAGAGGTGCGGGAGAGACAGCATGCGCTGGCAGAGATTTCTTGAACATCGTTAACCACGTGAAAGCTAGAGGAGGACGCGAGGGTGTCTGATGTTGCACCTTGACTGCAGAACGGCTGCAAGAACAAGCCAAGGTACCACAGGCCGGTAAAGGGATTTATGATGGGAAAGTGACTTGAAGGTATTCCGAGAGACAGGATCTACCTGCATTTGGGAAGTCATCGACTCAATAGGGACAGTCAGCACCGATTGGTGCGGAAGAAACTCACGAATTTGATTGAGCTTTGAAGAGATGACCGCGAAGATAGTCGAGACCAGGTCGGTGGACATTTATAGGAATATCGACTTAATTAAGGCCTTTGAAAAAGGTCCCGCGTGGGAGGCTGTTCAGGAAGGTTGGATCACGTGGTTCTCAGTGAGAACGAGTCAATTGGCGTGGTGCTGGGTGTCGGTGTCCTGTAGTGGAGCGATGTATTTTTTATTGGAAGCCTGTGACCAGCGGAGTTCCGCATGTATCTTTGCTGCGTCCCTTGTTTGTCACATCCCTATCAGCGACAGAGATAAAAAATTAGGTGGCATTGTTATTACCTGTGCGGGAGACACCAATATTGGTGGTAGAATGAAGTAGGTTATCTGAAATAACAACAGGACTTCAATCAACTGTGAATGTGGCCAAGGAACGGCAGGTGAATTAACTGGGACAACAGAGAAGTGTCGCATTTTGGGATGTTAAACCAGTGAGGACTTACACATGAGAGCTCCCCGTGGACAGTTGTAGGACCGAGACACCGCAGTGTATAAAGATATACTTACCGGAATTTGACGACACAGATAGACGGGTTGGTGGAAACGATGTTTGTCACACGTGCTCTGATTAGTCAGGGCATTGAGTACAAAATTGGGACGTCATGTTAGAGCTGTACATGACATCGATGAGACCGCACGTGGAGAACTGTGTGCAAGTCTGGTCGACTCGCTGCAGGGAAGATGTCGTTAACCTGTAGAGGGTGCAGAACATATTCACAAGGATATTGCCATCATTGTACAGCTTCACTGACCAGGAGAGATTGGATGAGCTGGGGCTTTTTTCTCCCCCTGGAGCAACAGCGGCTGTGGACTGAATTTCAAAGATTTATAAAATCATAAGAGCAGAGATAAGTTGGATTGTCACTGTCTCTTTTTCTTTGGTAGCATAGACTGAAAATGGAGGGGATCAGTTTCGGGTAACGGGGTAATATTGAAAGGAGATCTGCTGGACAAGTTGGTAACACAGGTGGTGGAGTCCATATTGAATGTGCTGCCAGAAGAAGTGGAGAGGTGGGTGCAAGTGCAAATTTCAAAGATATCCTCGCAGTTACATGGATAGGAATGGTTCCTAGGAATATCCGCCCAACTAAGGCTAATTTGATTGGATCAGGTAGATTCATTCGTCAGCATGGACGTATTAGGTCTTTTAGGACGTGTTAGAAAGGCCTGTTAGCTCGCTGCAGATCTTCATGACTCCATGAGTTACGTTGAATCCGAGAAACAAGGAGGAGAATAAATATATGTTTCAGAGTCGCTCTATCCCATCTCTCAACTCTCTTTCAGCACATCGGAGACTCTATTGCTGCTGCCTACTCACACAGAGGTCAAAGCTTTTATTCTGATTTCTGTCCATCTCCACTTATTCCACCTTGAGATGGTCATTCTCTGACACTCCCCTTCCCTTTCTCGCTCTCACGTCCTATTTTAACTGACTTGACAGCTCTGTTGGGAACACTAGAAAATGGTTCTCTGAAATCCAATATTCGCAAATCCTTACTTTAAGAAAACTGCAGAGAACCGACGAAGGTGATGCCTTGAAATATCCACAATTCCTTCAGAGTTCGCCACATGGGCATTTAAATGGTTAGTTCTAATTAATCCTAACCCATAAATTAGAAAGCGTTAAAAGGCTCCCGAAACCTCGAGCAATCAATTCGCAAGGAAAGCCCAGGATGGGGAACGAATTTCACTTTCTGATTTGTGTCGCTGCACCGTTACATTATCTGTTGATGGTCTTTGGCATCAGCTGTTTCTGTGGCGCAATCGGCCAGCGCGTTCGGCTGTTAACCGAAAGGTTGGTGGTTCGAGCCCACCCAGGGGCGGTGAGCTCAGGTTTTCTCCCCGACATTCAACACTTATGGGGCGCTGAAACAGCAAATCACCATTTCATCAAAGGTGAGAGCTTTAAATCGTGTTGACCTTGGTGACTGCGAAAATGTGACATGTATTTTGCATGGTACGTGGATGATATGGATCTCATATCTGTAATGGGAATCATTTGGTTAATGTCGACTCTGAAGAATGAAGAGAAACAAACAAAAAACATTCCTGGTTGATTGCGCTGAAAGGCACCAGGTAATGCCGGATTCCACTGTTGGTCAGAGACAGCGAGTTTCCATGTGTCGATGACGTCTGAGAGCTCTGAAACTTTAATTTCCTCTCCCTCCACAGATCATATTTCCATTTTACTTTTATTTCAGCTTCATTCCACATTTGATCAGGAATAAATATTCTTCCCAATTTATGTTCAAATGTTTCAACATGAACAATACGCATTGTAATGGAAATTGGACAAGCATTGTGATTTCAGTCGTTATTCTACTGATGATGCTCGATCATCATTTAATGGGTTCTCGGTGTTTATCTCAAATATTCTCCCACCGACTGCGATGCTGAAAAAACCAAATGCGCTGTACAAATATGAGTCAAATAGCGATACACTCACAGAGCCAGAGAGGGATATAGCAGGAAAGCAGGCTTTTTCATCCACCCAGTCCGCAAGAAACATTCACCACCACAAACGCCAATCTTTCTTTATTCTTTCCATATTCCTATCAATTGTCCCTAGATTCTATCTATCACGGACACTCTATGGACATGTTACGGTGACCAAAGAAGCTACCAACCTTTGTGTCCTTGGCAACTAGGAGGAAACAGGTGAACATGCAGGAAACCCACACAGTTCTAGGCGGAACAGCACAGAGCGCCCAGACAGGACAATGTGAGGACTGAACCGGGAAACAATACGTCTGGGCTCGATGGCGCAATAAACAACGCGTTGGACTTCTATCCTGCAATTTACTTCACCTGAACCAATTTACGTGTAATGAAACGGCGCTGTGATTTAAAGCACGGCTTTAAGGATATTCCCTCTACCGTGGGGTTGGCAAGCATGTTCCCGACATTGTTCTCAATCCAGTGGTTGTCAGTTATTTTCTCGTCCGTGCTG